>NC_054706.1:54210008-54510008 GCF_016097555.1 Gigantopelta aegis
GGAACGGCCCGAGTGTAATAAAGTTCTGTATATTTATTATGTATGTTCCTCTAACGCTGCTGTGGAACGGCCCGAGTGTAATAAAGTTCTGTATATTTATTATGTATGTTCCTCTAACGCTGCTGTGGAACGGCCCGAGTGTAATAAAGTTCTGTATATTTATTATGTATGTTCCTCTAACGCTGCTGTGGAACGGCCCGAGTGTAATAAAGTTCTGTATATTTATTATGTATGTTCCTCTAACGCTGCTGTGGAACGGCCCGAGTGTAATAAAGTTCTGTATATTTATTATGTATGTTCCTCTAACGCTGCTGTGGAACGGCCCGAGTGTCATAAAGTTCTGTATATTTATTATGTATGTTCCTCTAACGCTGCTGTGGAACGGCCCGAGTGTCATAAAGTTCTGTATATTTATTATGTATGTTCCTCTAACGCTGCTGTGGAACGGCCCGAGTGTCATAAAGTTCTGTATATTTATTATGTATGTTCCTCTAACGCTGCTGTGGAACGGCCCGAGTGTAATAAAGTTCTGTATATTTATTATGTATGTTCCTCTAACGCTGCTGTGGAACGGCCCGAGTGTCATAAAGTTCTGTATATTTATTATGTATGTTCCTCTAACGCTGCTGTGGAACGGCCCGAGTGTCATAAAGTTCTGTATATTTATTATGTATGTTCCTCTAACGCTGCTGTGGAACGGCCCGAGTGTCATAAAGTTCTGTATATTTATTATGTATGTTCCTCTAACGCTGCTGTGGAACGGCCCGAGTGTCATAAAGTTCTGTATATTTATTATGTATGTTCCTCTAACGCTGCTGTGGAACGGCCCGAGTGTCATAAAGTTCTGTATATTTATTATGTATGTTCCTCTAACGCTGCTGTGGAACGGCCCGAGTGTCATAAAGTTCTGTATATTTATTATGTATGTTCCTCTAACGCTGCTGTGGAACGGCCCGAGTGTCATAAAGTTCTGTATATTTATTATGTATGTTCCTCTAACGCTGCTGTGGAACGGCCCGAGTGTCATAAAGTTCTGTATATTTATTATGTATGTTCCTCTAACGCTGCTGTGGAACGGCCCGAGTGTCATAAAGTTCTGTATATTTATTATGTATGTTCCTCTAACGCTGCTGTGGAACGGCCCGAGTGTCATAAAGTTCTGTATATTTATTATGTATGTTCCTCTAACGCTGCTGTGGAACGGCCCGAGTGTCATAAAGTTCTGTATATTTATTATGTATGTTCCTCTAACGCTGCTGTGGAACGGCCCGAGTGTCATAAAGTTCTGTATATTTATTATGTATGTTCCTCTAACGCTGCTGTGGAACGGCCCGAGTGTCATAAAGTTCTGTATATTTATTATGTATGTTCCTCTAACGCTGCTGTGGAACGGCCCGAGTGTGATAAAGTTCTGTATATTTATTATGTATGTTCCTCTAACGCTGCTGTGGAACGGCCCGAGTGTAATAAAGTTCTGTATATTTATTATGTATGTTCCTCTAACGCTGCTGTGGAACGGCCCGAGTGTGATAAAGTTCTGTATATTTATTATGTATGTTCCTCTAACGCTGCTGTGGAACGGCCCGAGTGTGATAAAGTTCTGTATATTTATTATGTATGTTCCTCTAACGCTGCTGTGGAACGGCCCGAGTGTGATAAAGTTCTGTATATTTATTATGTATGTTCCTCTAACGCTGCTGTGGAATTCTCGAGTGTGATAGTTCTGTATATTTATTATGTATGTTCCTCTAACGCTGCTGTGGAACGGCCCGAGTGTGATAAAGTTGAGGTATGTTCCTCTTGCAACGATAAACCTGTCGATTTGGCTGTATTCTCTCTGTGGAACGTTGACAGTCTGAGTTCTGCATGTATGTTCCTCAAAATGCTTGGAACGGCCCATGTAATAAAGTTCTGGTCTGTTCTGTTAAATAAACCACTTCCTTCCTATTCTCGTCGGGTACACCGAAGGTACGTGACAGTCTGAGAATAGCATAAAACAAAAATTTTGCCCATGTGATAAACGAGTGAATCAGTGCCCGATGACGGGTACACCGAAGGTCGTGGTATGTACTGTCCTGTCTGTGGGAAAGTGCATGTCATTAGAAGTAACCTATGTGTCGACAGCTGTTTTCTCTCTGTCTCTCTGTCAACCACTCTAGTGGTGTCGTTAAACAGAACAAACGTTTTAACTCTATCAACCAAGAGGGCGGGACGTAGCCCAGTTGTAAAGCGCTCGCTTTTTACGCGGTCGTTTTGGGATCTATCCCCTTCGGTGGGCCCAGTGGGCTATTTCTCGTTCCAGACAGTGCACTACGACTGTTATCCTGTCCGTGGGGTGGTGCATATAAAGGATCCCTTGCTATTAATGGAAAAAATGTAGCGGGTTTTCTCTCTAAGACTATATGTCGCAATTACGGCATGTTTGACACCCAATAGCCCATGATTAATAAATCAATGTGCTCCAGTGGTGTCGTAAAACAACACAAATTTTAACTCTGTTGACAAATGTTGAAATAACTACATGTGAAAACATAAAACTAATCCTAGTTTAAAATACGCCGGTGTTGTTCGTTTCATCTGTTACATATCATATTATACATCAGGGGCCTATTTCACAAAGCAACGTAAGTTTACGTCTGCAACTAGCAGTTATACCGCTCATTAATTTACACGTGTTTGACATCTATTTCATGCAGCAAATTACATCATTACGGAAGATGGAGCATTCTAAGGACAAAAGAAAATGAAATATGCGTACTTCAAACTACGAGTGCGAGTGCGAATAATTTTTACATGCTCATATACCACTAGAGTTTCGAGCATGTCCGTCCCGGGGCCTGAAAAAAAAAAAAAAAAAAAAAAAAATTACAAGCCAAAAATAAAAAGAACTGACTGCTCGGTCGAATATTTATATAATTTGGAGCATTTTAGAAGGACAGTCCAAAAATAAAGAAGAGAAAGAAGAGAGGATCGGACTATTTAATAATATTAAAAAAAGAGTAATTTCGACATAAACCTTTGAACTAAGGTCTAAAAGTTTAAAGTCCGATCTATATATCCACGTGAGTGTCCTCGTTAAGGCCGTTAGGGTGCACAGCTTGTAGGGACGAGATGGGTTGCATCCCGTCAAGAAAACCCCTAATTTGACAGTCAATAGACGTTGAAGGTGTAGTGCTGTGCTGAAATACAGATCTTGAGAAGCCGGATCCGTCTGAACGAGAGAGAGAATCAGACTAGCGTATAGTCCAGTCGTCATGGGTTGGTATAGTGGTGCGGACGGGCCCGACTCCGGAGGATACAAGATGGTATGATACCAGGTATCACAATAAAACAAAGTAAAGTCTAGAAAAGAGTAGTAGGGGCCGACCCCACTTCCTTTTTTCTTCTTAGAGTGGGGCTGTCAATCTTCCAGTGCTGCTAGGACAGGCTCGGACATGTAGAGACTAAACGCGAACAATCGTGGCGTTCTGCAGAATGGCCGTCATACGAATCACGAAAAAAACAAGTCAACATAGTCAGACGGAGAAATGACGTGGAGGCAAGGAACCTTGCTAAAAAAGAATCCAACCTGGTGGTGCAGACTGTATGTTCCTCTAACGCTGCTGTGGAACGGCCTGAGTGTAATAAAGTTCTGTATATTTATTATGTATGTTCCTCTAACGCTGCTGTGGAACGGCCCGAGTGTAATAAAGTTCTGTATATTTATTATGTATGTTCCTCTAACGCTGCTGTGGAACGGCCCGAGTGTGATAAAGTTCTGTATATTTATTATGTATGTTCCTCTAACGCTGCTGTGGAACGGCCCGAGTGTGATAAAGTTCTGTATATTTATTATGTATGTTCCTCTAACGCTGCTGTGGAACGGCCCGAGTGTGATAAAGTTCTGTATATTTATTATGTATGTTCCTCTAACGCTGCTGTGGAACGGCCCGAGTGTCATAAAGTTCTGTATATTTATTATGTATGTTCCTCTAACGCTGCTGTGGAACGGCCTGAATGTAATAAAGTTCTGGTCTGTTCTGTTAAATAAACCACTTCCTTCCTATTCTCGTCGTATAACCCATTAATCTGAGCGCACCCGTCATACGTCGGGAGTTGAGGAAATTGCAACGCAACCGTCGAGTTGGCTATCTTTCTACTGGAAGTTGACAGTCTGAGAATAGCATAAAACAAACATTTTGCCCATGTGATAAACGAGTGAATCAGTGCCCGATGACGGGTACACCGAAGGCCGTGGTATGTACTGTCCTGTCTGTGGGAAAGTGCATGTCATTAGAAGTAACCTATGTGTCGACAGCTGTTTTCTCTCTGTCTCTCTGTCAACCACTCTAGTGGTGTCGTTAAACAGAACAAACGTTTTAACTCTATCAACCAAGAGGGCGGGACGTAGCCCAGTTGTAAAGCGCTCGCTTTTTACGCGGTCGTTTTGGGATCTATCCCCTTCGGTGGGCCCAGTGGGCTATTTCTCGTTCCAGACAGTGCACTACGACTGTTATCCTGTCCGTGGGGTGGTGCATATAAAGGATCCCTTGCTATTAATGGAAAAAATGTAGCGGGTTTTCTCTCTAAGACTATATGTCGCAATTACGGCATGTTTGACACCCAATAGCCCATGATTAATAAATCAATGTGCTCCAGTGGTGTCGTAAAACAACACAAATTTTAACTCTGTTGACAAATGTTGAAATAACTACATGTGAAAACATAAAACTAATCCTAGTTTAAAATACGCCGGTGTTGTTCGTTTCATCTGTTACATATCATATTATACATCAGGGGCCTATTTCACAAAGCAACGTAAGTTTACGTCTGCAACTAGCAGTTATACCGCTCATTAATTTACACGTGTTTGACATCTATTTCATGCAGCAAATTACATCATTACGGAAGATGGAGCATTCTAAGGACAAAAGAAAATGAAATATGCGTACTTCAAACTACGAGTGCGAGTGCGAATAATTTTTACATGCTCATATACCACTAGAGTTTCGAGCATGTCCGTCCCGGGGCCTGAAAAAAAAAAAAAAAAAAAAAAATTACAAGCCAAAAATAAAAAGAACTGACTGCTCGGTCGAATATTTATATAATTTGGAGCATTTTAGAAGGACAGTCCAAAAATAAAGAAGAGAAAGAAGAGAGGATCGGACTATTTAATAATATTAAAAAAAGAGTAATTTCGACATAAACCTTTGAACTAAGGTCTAAAAGTTTAAAGTCCGATCTATATATCCACGTGAGTGTCCTCGTTAAGGCCGTTAGGGTGCACAGCTTGTAGGGACGAGATGGGTTGCATCCCGTCAAGAAAACCCCTAATTTGACAGTCAATAGACGTTGAAGGTGTAGTGCTGTGCTGAAATACAGATCTTGAGAAGCCGGATCCGTCTGAACGAGAGAGAGAATCAGACTAGCGTATAGTCCAGTCGTCATGGGTTGGTATAGTGGTGCGGACGGGCCCGACTCCGGAGGATACAAGATGGTATGATACCAGGTATCACAATAAAACAAAGTAAAGTCTAGAAAAGAGTAGTAGGGGCCGACCCCACTTCCGTTTTTCTTCTTAGAGTGGGGCTGTCAATCTTCCAGTGCTGCTAGGACAGGCTCGGACATGTAGAGACTAAACGCGAACAATCGTGGCGTTCTGCAGAATGGCCGTCATACGAATCACGAAAAAAACAAGTCAACATAGTCAGACGGAGAAATGACGTGGAGGCAAGGAACCTTGCTAAAAAAGAATCCAACCTGGTGGTGCAGACTGTCGAAACGAGAAGCGTTCCAGCGTTCGATCAGTTCCAATGGCCGCATACATCCCAGTAGAAAATTTTACTTCGTTGACAAAAACAACAAAGTGAAGGATCCCCAAGTCGAGCTGCGAAAGCACGTGCAGTGTGCACAAGCGAAACAAACACGTCTTACCGCGTCGAACTCCAGACTGGGAATGTTTCAAACTACTGTATATTTGTTGTACTATAATAATAATAATAATAATAATAATAATAATAATAATAATAATAAAAAGAAGAATTGTGGTTTGGTCGTAGATTTACGTTTACTTGCAAAACTAGGCTTACGATATTTTGTGAGTTTACGTCTGCAACTAGCTGTTATATCGGTCATTCATTTACACGTGTTTGACATCTATTTCACGCAGCAAATTACACCATTACGGACAAAAAAAAATGAAATATGTGTACTTCAAACTACTGTATATTTGTTGTACTATAATAATAATAAGAAGAATTGTGGTTTAGTCGTAGATTTACGTATACGTGCAAAACTAGGCTTACGATATTGTTTTTTTAAACTGGGCCCTATGTAACACGTGTGTGATTCATACATGAAACAAATGATTTTGAACTTTGAACTGTGATCATCTGACTAACGATGGCATGCATGGGACTTGTGCTCTAACATGTCTAAGAGTGTGCCCATGAATCCGATATTTAAAGCTTAATTTACTTTTAAAGTTAAGGAAATGTTTTATTTAACGACGAACTCAACACATTTTATTTACGGTTATATGGCGTCGGACACTTCATGGGCTACTCTTTTCGATTAGCAGCAAGGGATCTTTTATATGCACCATCCCATAGACAGGATAACACATACCACGGCCTTTGTTACACGAGTTGCGGAGCACTGGTTGGAATGAGAAATAGCTCAGTGGGCCCACCGACGGGAATCAATCCTATATCGATCGCGCATCAGGCAAGAGCTGTACCACTGAGCTACGTCCCGCCCCTATGTAGGAAGGATTTAATAGTTTAAACTTTTACATCCATCCTGTCTGTAAATAAAACTGTGTTCAGGATTAATGCGTTGCCCCGATGTCCGATATATAATTATTTATATACCATCAGTCTATCGCAAAAATACATGACACAAAATCATTAATATATGGTTTTATTTTACAACTAGGGCAAATTCCACTGAAAGGACAGCCTAATGAATGTCCAACGGTTATTCTAAACTTGGATAAAGAAAGAAAGAAATGTTTTATTTAACGACACACTCAACACATTTTATTTACGATTATATGGCGTCAAACATATGGTTAAGTACCACACAGATAATGAGAGAGGAAACCAGCTGTCGCCACTTCATGGGCTACTCTTTTCGATTAGCAGCCGGGAATCTGCTTCCTGGGAAGATTAAAAAAATAGCTGCTCTAACGTATCATCTGAGCCATTATAAAATATGTTTCTACCATTTACAAATTGGACATGTAAGGCAAGCTTCACTTGGGACAAAATACACAAGGGAAAGCACACAGCTTTGTCGTCAGCCGATGGTAAAGCATAGGACATTGACCATCACTGTACAAACTTGTTACAGAACAATTATAGAATAACACGGATACATTATATAGCAATATCGTTTGTAGGTGGCACCAACTTAACAACGATAAATGACGCTAATGCATGTGAATGTTTATCAATAAAATAAATTTAAAGAAAGTTTAACTTCAGTTAATAAAAAAAGAGAAGGTTTTAGTTCACTTAATACATTTTTTTAATTAGTATAGTTCACTTCCGCAATGTTTGGGTTTATTGTAAACCCCCACCCACCCCCCACCCCCCACCCCTCTCTCTCTCTCTCTCTCTCTCTCTCTCTCTCTCTCTCTCTCTCTCTCTCTCTCTCTCTCTCTCTCTCTTGTGTTTACAGACATGATACAATGTGATGGTATCTACGGGTTACTCAGTGTAGTTTTTTCTATTTCACCTGGCACAGTATCAGAAATAAGATTGGAAGTAAGGAAGGAAATGTTTTAATTAACGAAGCACTCAACACATTTTACTTACGGTTATATGGCGTCAGACATATGGTTAAGGACCACACATATATTGAGAGAGGCAACCTGCTGCCGCCACTTCATGAGCTACTCTTTTCGATTAGCAGCAAGGGATCTTTTATATGCACCATCCCACAGACAGGATAGTACAAAAACGGTCTTTGTTACACCAGTTGTGGAGCACTGGCTGGAAAGAGAAATAGCCCAATGGGTCCACCGACGGGGATCGATCCTAGACCGATCGCGCATCAAGCAAACGCTTTACCACTGGTCTACGTCCCGCCCGAAATAAGACTGGAGATTACCGTTGTAGGTTGTGTCAAATCGGAGGATAAAGGCGACGCCACACAAAACGAGTGGCTCGTACTAAAGCAGCCCATTGTGACAAAAGAAACAATACGATTTCAAGACGGGCTTTGACGAGTTATTATCGTACGAGGTACTCGTATTGTGTGTTGAAACGGGGGAAATGCTCTTAAAAGTTCGACCAGGCGTAAGTTCAATCAACCAGTAGTCACTAACGTTCGCTAGACTGATTTTTATGCTGCACAGTAAACAGATTTACCACTTCGGGAACCAATTAAATAGTTCGCGAACGTCAGTGAAACTTTTGCTGGCCGAACTTGGGGATGAGCTCGTCTCCATAACCGTTACTTCTCACAGGTACGTGCGTTATTACAAATATGAAAAAATATATTTCGTGGTAGTAGAAATATGAGGATGACCAAAAACACTTTGCATGTACGGAAATGGCAAATCTAAACAATAAAATGTAAGTAATGTTTGTTTTCAATTATCAAAAACCGGCTCTAATTATAAAAAATACGCTGTAGTGTGTAAAAATTAAGGTATAGTCTAAGCTTCGATTCTATAGTGGCGCTATTTCTAGTTGGACCTGACATGGCGAGCTGCAGAAACTTTCTCATTGTTTTATCATTTGTACACATCCCCTGAATGAAACTAGGGTAGGGGGGTGGGGTACCAAAATCAAATAATGGGAACCCCATTATTTTGGACGATATTTATGATGGTCCAGACTGTCTATGTATTCCTTTTGTTAAAGCTCTACTGTGCACATAATGATGGTATAATCCTGCTTGCATGCCTGTATTCACTAAATTACTATGTATTCCATTTGCATTATATTTGAAGTTAAAACCTGTTTCTTCCCTTTTTTATTGTCTTCTCTGTTTGAAAGGGTTCTAACTGAACTAAGATGATAAAACAGACTAAAGAATGGAAAGAAAGGAATATCTGTTTAATGACACCACAGCACATGTTTTTGAACAATGTCTTCTTGATATCTAACACAGTTATTTGGAAACTTGGTCGAGATATTGAGAGAGGATGTATATAATCACCAATGCTACTCTTACTGAATGGAAATATGGTATTATGTGTATACTCTTTATTAAAGACAGGAATGCACACACCATGGACATCAACTTTGATATTCCTTTTTCATTGAATGTTGGTTTTATGTCAAACCTCCAAGTAAAACCCAATTTGTGGGCACATTTTGGGCATATGGGTTCTTGTGCACTCTGACGTGTCTTTTACATGTGGGCCGATGTTCAGGTTTGTAATGTGTAATGTTTGGAATTGGTTTTGATTGTTTAAGTATGACCCATTCTGGAGGCCATAGTGTGGGTCCCCATGTATGCAGGGTGTGGGCACCAGCAGAAATCACTGTGCATTTTATGTCACTACCTGAATACCCATATATTCAGATATTGGTACATGTACCCTTGTTCGTTTAAGTTCAAGGGCCTGGACTCTTGGTCTATACAGCTTAGTTTTAGTTTGGAGAATAGTCAGTTTGAATCTGTATGCTGTATGCTGTTTTCAATTCTTGTGTGTAAATAAATGTAAAATTATATATATGTTATTTTGGCTGCCAATTTTAAATGATATAAGATCAACATAGCAAGATTCATTTTGTTTTGATTTAATAAAATTAATTAGAAATTATGATTCATATTACTAGAGAAAGAAACTTAAGTCCAAAAATAAAATTTAAGTGCTCGGCCGAAAAAGTTCCAAGTAATTTTAGTAATGTTGACGGACGCCAAAAATTAAGGTGCGTCGGACTATTTACCCCCTCCCCCCCCCCCCCCCCACACACACACACAAAAATAAAAATAAACATAAGTTTTTGAACAGGAGCCGAAATAATTAAAGTCCGACTAAGCCCTTACTTGGAGGCAGAGGTCGGCAATGGAAATGTATTTGATTATTTCATACAATTTAACATTTCTTTATGGATGATAGCCGATCTTATCAAATTACGTCCCTTCATTTAACAACCTCTGAATGTGTACTTTATTAACGTCACCTATATTATTTACACTCGACCACGTTTACGTATTTGTCTTCAAGATTATAAACAAATCTATGCCCGTGAAATAACATTTAGGTGGACTAAAACAACTCGCTGGGTCAGAAAGTGAGTGCGTTGGATGTGAATATACGCTTGATTACTGTGTCAACAAAGACACGATTGTTTGGCGATCTCAGCAAACATTCCAGGTAGCATTAGAGAGCGTTTTCGGCCGACTAATACCCGCCTATGACACGAACCGTATGTAATCTATTACGACAGAACTAATGGTACTCAAGCGCAAATATAGACGACAGATCAGCCAGTCTATGTTATGTGTTTTAGTTTTCTAAATGTCGTCTAATAACTGGACATATATTTTCAGGACATTTTTGGTATACCGTTCATACATGGATGTCTTCTGAAGTATTCGTGTGACTGGCACGAACAGGTCCGTGTATACATATTCATGTATATGTGAGTATTTAGCTAATAGCTTTATTTAAAAAGGTTATTCGTGTATTCTATTTCAAATATTCTTTGTTTATCATGATAGTTTAAAAAAAGAAACGAAAATGTCTTATGTATGAAAGGAAACTTTTTAATGTTTAGTAAAAAATGTCTGTTGTACATATTATATAGAGTAATAGGTCATCATTGTGAATATATTTGTTAGATTCTCATTTTAAAATGTGTGGTCTGTTTCATATTTTTTGTTTACCATGGTAGTTTCTTAAGAAAATAAAAATGTTTTATCTATAAAATGCAACTTTTTAATGTTTATTAACAACGTCTGTTGTATATATAAGAGTAATAAGCCATCGTAATATATCATATAATACGCAAGCCCATTTTAACAGCTCCCGGTGCTTCTGATCGCTTCTCCTCTGTTGGTCTGCACTGCCAACCGCCATCGTCATACTTGGTCGAAGCTTCTGAAAACTATATTGACAGGATATTTGACACGGGTATAATTCCTGACACCTGGTTAAATGGTATCATTTTACCTATATACAAAAACAAAGATGATGTATCATTACCTGTGAACTATCGACCTATCACTATACTCAGCTGTCTGGGTAAATTATTTACCTCCGTTTTAAATAACCGTTTAACGAAGTTTATTGAAAATAATAGATTGCTCTCTGAAGTGCAAGCTGCTTTTAGAAGAGGCTATTCTGTGACTGATCATTTATTCACGTTACATTCTGTTATTGAGTATATGAGATGTCGCAATAAGAAATTATTCTGTACATTTATTGATTTTTGTAACGCGTTTGACCAAGTTTGGAGATCTGGACTTTGGTTTAAGGTTTTAAATATTGGTATATCTGGTAAATGTTTTAATGTTATTTTCAGTATGTATCAACACATCAAATCCTGTGTAAAGTTTGATGGCAAAATGTATGAGTCCTTCTTGTGTCGATCTGGAGTAAGACAAGGAGAAAATCTGTCTCCCTTATTGTTTGCCATTTATCTTAATGATCTTGAAAGCTATTCAAACAATGAACATTGTAATGGTGTGAAAATAGATACTAATGCTTTAATAGACTTTCTTAAAATACTTATTCTACTTTATGCTGATGACACTGTTATTGTTGCTGAAAATATTTTTGATATGCAAAATTCGATAAATGTATTCCATAATTATTGTATTAGACGGAAACTGACTGTTAATACAGCAAAGACAAAAGTTGTTGTTGTTGGTCAAAAGGTCGTAGACCTCCTATGTTTACTATAGATAATAGCATTGTAGAAATAACTGATTGTTATAAATACCTTGGATTGTACTTTTCAAAGAACCACATATATTGTCTAGTAAAGAAACGTATCGTGGAACAAGCCACAAAAGCCATGTTTTATGTTTTTGCTTAAATCTCGAATATGTAACCTCAGTTTGCCTATTGATTGCCAACTTAAACTGTTTGACCAAACCATTTTACCTATTTTATTATACGGTTGTGAAATATGGGCTTTTGAAAATTGTTCTATTATCGAACGTGTTCATACTAGGTTCCTGAGAAGTATTCTTGGCGTAAAACGTAGTACACCTTTGTATATGATACTGTAAAACGAGTATTATTTGCGGCAGTAAATTTCGCGATATCAAAAATGCAGGCAGTTCGTGGTTTTTAAT
The DNA here is from genome assembly GCF_016097555.1 of Gigantopelta aegis. Lineage (NCBI taxonomy): Eukaryota > Metazoa > Mollusca > Gastropoda > Neomphalida > Peltospiridae > Gigantopelta > Gigantopelta aegis. The sequence goes on from NC_054706.1 coordinate 54,222,255, forward strand.
TTTCGCGGTGTCATGGTTTTTGTTTTTTGTTTTTTGTTTGTTTTTTAAATTACTAACACGTACAAAGCTATACTTTGGTACATAACATTAAATCGACACTAGAGTGGTCAACAGAGGTATACGTAATATTATCCCTTTCTGAGCGAGTATATGGTGAACGTGGAATATTCCCACTTATAATCTATGTGAAAGCTAGACTGATTAGTTATTAGTAATATGGTATATGGTAATAATGTAAATAAGCTATCTCATAGAATATATAAGGCATTACTTTCAGATTATGCTAATGGAACCTACATGTATACATTAAATGGTTTAAATTTATTGAAACTATTTTTAATGAAACAGGATTTAGTTTGTATGGTTATTATGTTAACTACGGTAATTCGAGTAACGTTATTTTAGAGAAAGAAAGAAATGTTTTATTTAACGACGCACTCAACACATTTTATTTACAGTTATATGGCGTCAGACATATGGTTAAGGACCACACATATTTTGAGAGGAAACCCGCTGTCGCCACTACATGGGCTACTCTTTCCTATTAGCAGCAAGGGATCTTTTATTTGCGCTTTCCACAGGCAGGATAGCACAAACCATGGCCTTTGTTGAACCAGTTATGGATCACTGGTCGGTGCAAGTGGTTTACACCTACCCATTGAGCCTTGCGGAGCACTCACTCAGGGTTTGGAGTGGGTATCTGGATTAAAAATCCCATGCCTCGACTGGGATCCGAACCCAGTACCTACCAGCCTGTAGACCGATGGCCTAACCACGACGCCACCGAGGCCGGTTTATTTTAAAGAGACTGAAGGACCAGTATTTGCAGACATGGGAAGATACTGTTTATCATTCAAGCAAAGGTATTTTTAAAGACAGCATTAACCTGGAACCATTTTTATTACTACTAAATAAAAACAATAGATCTACTTTTGTTAAGTATCTTAGCCTACTACCAACGACAAGCTACCAATCGAAGTTGGAAGGTGGGAAAATATTCCTAGAGATGAACGTAAATGTTTTTTATGTGATGAAGATGTCGTTGGTGATGAATATTACTATTTATTTAAATGCATTTTTTTTTCTTTCAATAAAGCAAAATGCATCTATATACCAAAATATTTCTTTACTAGACCAAATATGGTTAAATACGTGAACTGTTTTGTAGTACGAATATTAAGTTATTAAATAATATCTGTAAATTTATTGATCGTGTTTTAAAAACATTTAAATCCCCAAGCTAATTTATTTATTTATTTATTTATTTATTTATTAGGTAGGGCTGTAATAATTTGTATTGTACATGCAGTACTAGCTATTTGCTCATGTATCATTTTTAGGTGATCTGAGTTCAAATAAAGTCGTGTTGTTGTTGTTGACATTACTATGACTTATTACTCTTATATATCCAAGAGACTTGTTAATAAACATTAAAACGTTGTCTTTGAAATAACGTTCATGACTCATATATAATGTATAATACATTGTATCAGTACGCAAAAAAAAAAGTAAAAAAAATTGTATAATTTTGATTAGGATTTTAGTCCAAACTGTCGATAGTAGATTGATATCTAACACGTGCAGACTCCACTGAATCGATCGCCGCTATAATATAATTCAAAGACCGATCCACGATGAGGACAGAGGACCGTCGCCTCTAAAAAATATTCAAGTACCCCTTTTTTCCTCCATTAATCCCCCCCCCCCAGTCTTCCTATTAGACACCCCCTCACCGCAAATTATTTTCTGAATCCGTTCGCTGTAATTCATCGCAATATTTGTCCAATGTCCAAGGGGCAGGACGTAGACCAGTGGTAAAGCGCTCACTTGATGCGCAGTCGGTATAGGATCGATCCCTATTGGTGGACCCATTGAGCTATTTCTCGTTCCAGTCAGTGCTCCACAACTGGTGTAACAAAGGCCGTGGTATGTACTATCCTGTCTGAGGGATGGTGCATATAAAAGATCCCTTGCTGCTAATCGAAAAAGAGTAGCCCATGAAGTGGCGACGGCGGGTTTCCTCTCTCAATATCTGTGTCGTCCTTAACCATGTCCGACGCCATATAACCGTAAATAAAATGTGTTGAGTGCATCGTTAAATAAACCATTTCCTTCCTTCAGTTATATTTCTTTGTATTTGCCTACGTAATTTAGCCTAATTTAGGTCCATTGGTCCTCTTAATCTAGGGCTTATAGGTCATACCTAACGCCATGCTGTGTTATTCTCATAGCTGATACTTGTACAACGAACTGTCGATCATATGATCATTACTGTACAGATACATAGTTTTATAATTGACATATAGAGTTTATTGGTTATTAAGGAACAACTTTTTTTTTCTAAGGGAGGTGAGTAGATAAATAGAACTTATTTTGTTTATTTCGTCATATATATATATATATATATATATATATATATATATATTATATATATATATATATATTTATATATATATATATATATATATATAAATAATAAAATTTAATCGGGAAAGATCGACTAGCTTAGGGAGATAGACAAAATTCTAGGATATAAAGTTTGTTTTTGTTAACGACACCGCTAGAGCACATTGATTTATTCATCATCGGCTGTTGGATGTGGAACATTTTGCAATTTTGACATAGTTTTAGAGAGGAAATCCGCTACATTTTTCTTTAGTAGCAATGGGTCTTTAATATGCACCATCCTACAGACAAGATAGCACATATCACGGTATTTGATATTCCAGTCGTGGTGCACTGGCTAGAACGAGAAATAGCCCGGCCGTTGTCTAAGACATATTTATGATATTGTGATCATGGCCGACTCCTTGGTTGTTGGTTTCCCCCGACTTCCCCCCTTTCTTTTCTTTCATTGTAATTTCATCTTATTTCTTCTTGACCTGGCAGCTCCTCCTATATCCTTCAACTTCTTTCGTTGTCCACTTCCACATCCCAGTCCTTGTCTTCCACCGCGACAGATGCTTGTCCGTGTAATACACCTCCGACTCCAAATTAACTCTTGAAGCCTTGTGTGTCTACAGTCTCTCCTGCACAAAAAGAGAGAGAGAGAGAGAGAGAGAGAGAGAGAGAGAGAGAGAGAGAGAGAGAGAGAGAGAGAGAGAGAGAGAGAGAGAGAGAGAGAGAGAGAGAGAGAGAGAGAGAGAGAGAGAGAGAGAGAGAGAGAGAGCGAGAGAGAGAGAGAGCGAGAGCGAGAGTAAGTAGCCAAGGACGGGAGAATTAAATGTCAACCACAGGACCTACTCGGGTTTCGCCAAAAAGTGCTATAAAGCTCAACTCAAGCTCTAAATAGTGATTGGCACCGATTCCAAGACTACGGAAGCCCGTTGGTGCCAGGGGTGAATATATTTAAGTGGCGGCCGCCAGATAATTAAGTGGTAGCTGTACAACAAAATATATTCACCCCTGGCACCAACGGGCTTCCGTACAGGTTCTAATAGACCAAATCAATTCCTATTGCCGATAATGTTAACGTTTACTAATAAAACTGATATAAGCAGCGTTTCAACACACCCAGGAAGTACAGCAATAGAAAATTGCAGTTCCATTTTTGGGGTTACCCGCATTAGTTTCAACCTCTGGTATATACTGCATAACAACTGCATAACAAATAAAAGTGTATTTATTTATTGTCAATGGATAATAGTATTTGCACAAATAATCAATGTCACATATTACTACCAATCACACCCACAGCTGCTTTTACTCCGTAAATATATCGAACTTTGACACGGAACACGGAACTCTCTTCTTTGGTACTATGCAACCTACAAGACTGTTACAAGCACAGGATTCTCTCAGATTTGCCTTGAACAGAGAGAAGGCGACTACAATACTTCGCCAATGAATTTGACACGATGACATTAACGCTCATCCAGCTGACACGAGCACATACACAGTAGACGGCTTCAGACCACAATTAATTTCGCTATGTATTTCTATATAGCCTTAGTGGCTATAACATTTTTATTAATATCAGCAGGCCCGTGAAGATTTGTATGTACCTTTGCCTGCATGGGGGACACATACCCTGAAAGGACAACCCCTATTGTCCAGCTCTTTCTCCCAGCATATTGGTTTAAACAGACACACCCTCTAAACCAGGCCGGGGTACACCCATTTTACACAAAAAGCACTACTTTTACATGGGCCGGAATTACCACAAACACGTCTTCAATGTCAACAGGTTACACATGTTTACAAACTACATGCTATCCCCTGTCACTTCAGTCAAACAGTTGCCACTTCATAGCTTTCTGCAATCAAATAGTCACAGTCAAACAGCAGACTACTTGCGTGGTCAAATTTCCGGATTTTCGACAACCAAATGGGAAGATAACTGTAATCTGAGGCCAGACAACAGGTCCTCTACGCAATCCCAGCACTTGTCTGATGCCGGTCGGTCTCGAATCGATCCCCGTCGGTGGATCCATTAGGCTATTTTTCGTTTCAGCCAATGCTCCACGACTGGTATATCAAAGACCATGGTATGTGTTTAGGCTATCCTGTCTGTGGGATGAGGCATATAAAATATCCCTTGCTACTACTAAAAAAAAAAGTAGCAGGTTTCCTCCTAGATATGATAACGTAGCGCTGACATCGACGCGGTCTGTAACTGAGACGTAGGCGAAAGTTTCCGTTACAATACTGTAACTAGTTTCCTCCCAGTCTCTAAGACTATATGTCAAAATTATCAAATGTTTGATACCCAGTAGACGATGGTTAATAAATTAAACGTTTACTTTGGTATGACAATGACAGCCCATTTTATAACTACTATCCTACCCTGAAAAGCAATTTGAACGCTAAAAACGAAACCCATACATATGTACATTCGTACGTCCGCATACATGGATCTTTTATATGGACTTTTTTTTATATAGACAGGGGGGGAGGGGGGGACCCAAGCCCATCGAAGGTGATCGAACCTACAACGCATCGCGTCTCAGGCGAGCGCTCTAACACTGAGCTGCATTCCATCACAGGTTTGTTGATGGGCACCCTGTAAAATAATATAAAGAAAGACATGTTTTATTTAACGACTCACTCAACACATTTTATTTACGGTTATATGTCGTCAGACATATGGTTAAGGACCACACAGATATTGAGAGAGAAAACCCGCTGTCGCCACTTCATGGGCTACTCTTTCCAGTTAGCAGCAAGGGATCTTTTATATGCACCATCCCACAGACAGGGTAGTACATACCACGGCCTTTGATATACCAGTCGTGGTGCACTGGCTGGGACGATAAATAGCCCAATGGGCCCACCGACGGGGATCGATTCCACACCGACCGCGCATCGAGCGAACGCTGTACCACTGGGCTACGTCTCGCCCCGTAAAATAATATAACTCCCCCTAAACACCCAGTACTCGTACCGCGGCTGGATTCTTGTCGGTTTCTTCGGGTCATGTGTCGTAAGTACCTTACATTAGACACCTAATAGTTGCTTAGGCCAAATAAAAATATATGTGTGGTTCTGGTTTTATGTGAAATCAAATTCGGTAGGGTAGACTGTAACTTACAGTCCTTCCCATAAGGAACGCTTTTTTTAACTATGGGATTTACAAGTTGTTTATTGTTGAGCCAATCGTTTTCTAAATTACACACAAAAATTGTTTAAAAAAATATTGTTATTTTCAAAACATTTTTAATTCTTTTTGTTTTTGTTTTATGTCAAACCAAACTGCAATTATTTATTAAAGAAACAAAAAATTTGTAGGAGAATGGGACGGACGGCTATGATTCCTAAAATCTTTCAAATTGGTCCTAGCAAAAAGCAGTAAAGTAACATTTAAACCACACGTGTACTTTTTCATTTGGTCATATTAAACAGTTTCCGTGCTATTCTAACGAAGCATTTTTAACAACTAAAATGAAATTTTAAATACATTTTCTTGTTTAAAATGTCAGTGTCTGTATATACAATGTGTTTCTTGTTATCCGAATATCTGTAGCTCGAGTTGTAGTCCACACTGTATTTTACATACAAATAATATTGTACGTACGAATAAAGTTATATTAGGAAGTAAAATGAAGTTCGAGTTACTACAAACATTAGGACGACCTGGGCCCGTGTTTATAAAACTTAGAGTCTAGACTTTAATAAAGTCCAGACTTTAACGTAATGCTATTTGAATGGCGTTGCCATGACGTTAAATCTGGACTTTATTAAAGTCTAGACCTTAAGACCCAGGCCCCGTGCTTATAAAACTTTTAGTCCAGACTCAATCTTTAATGACGTCACACACGCAATTTGTATGGCGTTGTCGTGGCATTAGTATCTCGGACTCTATTAGAGTCACGAGTCTAGACTCTAAAAGTTTTATAAGCACCAGGCCAGGGATCGTGCTTATAAAATGTTTATGAGAGTCCAGACTCAATCTCTAATGACGTCACACACATAATTTGTATGGCGTTGTCGTGACATTAGTGTCTCGGACTCTATTAGAGTCACGAGTTTAGACTCTAAAAGGTTTATAAGCACCAGGCCAGGGACCGTGCTTCTAAAACTTTTAGAGTGCAGACTCAATCTCAAATGACGTCACACGCATACAATTTGTATGGCGTTGTCGTGACATTAGTGTCTCAGAGAGTCTCGAGTCTAGATTCAAAACGTTTTATAAGCACCAGGCCAGAAACACATTCAATATACAGAAACTGTTATGCTAAATGATAGACTGTATTCAAGATGTAACTTTAGTTGTTAAAAATAATTTATTATTTGGAAATATGTTGCAAACTCGGGATAGTCCCTTTAAGCAAATATTTCTTTCTTCTTCCTAAACACCATTTTGAACCATGCTTGCACGCACTGTGTATACACGAACTCTCGATCGGTTTAATCCATTAAGAGTATATTTGTTCAAGTCCTTTCCTTGAAGATTACATATTACGCGTGATTTTGCATAAATCAAAATAGTTAATGTGTACTGGTCTCGGTGGTGTCGTGGTTAAGCCATCGGACATAAGGCTGGTAGGTACAGGGTTCGCAGCCCGATACCGGCTCCCACCCAGAACGAGTTAACAGATTCGGTGGGTATGTGTAAGACCACTACACCCTCTACTCTCTCAGTAACCACTAACCAACTAACAACTAACCCACTGTCCTAGACAGACAGCCCAGATAGCTGAGGTGTGTGCCCTTGACAGCGTGCTTGAACCTTAATTGGATATAAGCACGAAAATAAGTTGAAATGAAATAGTTAATGCATTATGACACAGCTGGTCATCCTAAAGGAGTATCAAGGGTCAAGTTCAACCAGCTGTTTGTCGCTAACGCTTGCTATACTGGTTTTTTACGCTACACATTATTAAAGGGAATTACCACTCCCAGAACCAGTCAAAATAGTTTGAACCGTTATAGAGAATGACGGCTGGCTGAACGTAAACGAGGGGCAAACATGTTCAAAAAGGTTGTGTTGTGTCGTGTCGTGTTGTGTTGTGTTGTGTGTGTGTGTGTGGGAGGGGTATTATAGAAGAATAGATGATGATACCACCCAAATTGTTCACAAGCACTCGGCCTTCTGAACTCGCCACATGTATTGTCGTATAAGACAGCAGAAAGTTATTTTTAAAGGGATGCTGTCGTTTTACAACATTGGGGATCGTTGGTGGATCCAGAGGGGGTCACTGTTTTTTGTTTGTTTGGTTGTTGTTTTTTGCTTTCAGCAAACTCAAACTTGCCCTTTTTAGAATTATATGTCCCCCTTTACAAATTCCTGGGGATGTTGTGATCCCCAACGTGTATCTGGCGTACGTCCACTGGTATGTATAGCAGCACGTAGCCTACACATACACGGATTGTAGTTTTAAACTTAAAGGGACATTCCCGAGTTTGCTGCAATTTTTAAGATGTTATCGACTAACAGAGACTTTTTAACGATTGTAATTACATATGAAATATATTTTTCTGCATAAAATATTAGTGGCTTTCCCGTATATTAAACGTGTTTTGGATCGTTCTAGTATTTGTACTAGGTTAAATTTCATTTTATTTCTTAAAATATTATTTTTTCGTACATACGAAAATTATTTGAAGACAAAATCCGGTTTGGGCTTCTTACAAATGTTAAGACGACCAGAAACACATTGAATATAAAGACACTGATATTCTAAACAAGAAAATATATTTAATATGTAAGTTTAATCGTAGAAATATTTGAATAGTCGAAAACATCTTACAATGCAGCAAACTCAGGGATGTCCCTTTAAGTGCGATACGAGGCGTCCTCGACATCATCGTCATTCACAAAATATGGTAAGGACCGATTCTCAACCGCTTGTCCGACAACCTATAATCCAGTTTTTAATCACAGAATGTTCCAAACAGAACTGTAGCAAATACAACAATGAATTGCCCCGAAAACGCGTCTCAGCATCTTTATTTTAAAATTTTCCGGAGGAACATACCCTTGAACACCCTCCCCCCCCCCCCTCCGTACAGATCGCGTTGCCGTTGAAAGTTAGGCTTATTTGCCTTCAGCAGATTCAATCCTGCCCTTTTTAGAATTGTGTGACCCCCTTTACAAAATATTGGACCGTCCCTGCTGCCCCCTTGCCCCAACTATAGTCCGTTCCACAAGGAACACTTGTTTTCATACTGTGAAATTCACTACTAGTTATTTATTGCTTAGCAGATTGTTTTCGAAATTGCATATTAAAATAGTAATTTTTTTATAATTTCCAAAACACTTTTACTTTTTTTCTTACGTGAAACCAAACTGAAATTATTTAAAAAAAACCCAAAAAACCAAACAAACAAACAAACAAAAACACCCACATTTTTATAGTTGGATGGGACGGAGTATAGGTATGAACCGGATATAGCTATTTGGTTATTAAACTTTGTTCAGACCTTTTAGTTGTGTCATTTCTGAAAACAGTCTAGTCACACCTTAAAAGTGCACAACTTGTATAGTGTTACACTTCAAGTCACATGCAAAGGGAAACACAGACCATATTCATGTGTGTACATAACCGGCTTTAATTTAGCTTCCGAGTTCGTTTAACACAATAGGCTGCACCCACACATCTATTTGTGCAATGTCATGTTATAGTCCCTGTAGCCAATCTAAATGAAAATTTCCTGGCGACTCAGGTTTCCAAGAAAGTCAGTAAATGTTTTTAGGTATGACCGGGGTGAATGAACACTGTCCACGTTTATTCTTAAAGATCAATAAACTCGCCAACCCGCGCCCACGTTGGGGAAAAACCTACCATGACATATGATATCTAACAAGGATGGGTCGGACAACATTATTTTGTATATGAAAGAAAGCAGAGAGAAAAAAAGTAATTTAACCCTTTCAACATTACGACCCACTGTCAACCAGACTAGGCGTGGATCCTGAGGTGGATCCAGGGGTGGGGTGCTGGTGATGCACACATCCACCCCTGAATTAAAAATATCTTTTAAAAATCCAGTGATTAACGTATGAATATAATCAGATCAGGTCAGGTCAGGTCAGGTCATAGGGTTTTACGTGCACATCCAGAACAAGCTGTTGTACGCACGCCTGTCCAGGACAGGAATGAATATAATGGATTTATTTCTCTTAAGTAGGGAACATATAATATCTTTGTCGCTTTGGTGGAGGACAAGTTTTGTTTAACGACACCACTAGAGCATATTGGTTTATCAATCATCGGCTGTTGGGTGTCAAACATTTGTTAATTTTAACATACTCTTATAGAGGAAATCCGCTACATGTTTTCATTAGTAACAAGGGATCTTTTACATGAATCAGCCCATAGACAGGATAGCACGTACCACGGCCTTTGATAAACCAGTCGTGGTGCACTGGCTGGAAAAAGAAATAGTCCAATGGGAAGTGCCTCTTCCCCCACCCACCACCCACCCTCACACAAAATCCTGCAGTCGCCTCTGCAGACAGGATCTGTATAATAGACAGTATATATTATAGTGAAGTAACCTATAGGAGTGAAAGACTTACGTTAAAGTACATGTATTTAATATCAGGAAGTTATTCTGGGTTTTTTTTATAACTTTATTCTCCATTCGCAACCTTTGTGTGTAATTTAACAATCTGAATAACACAGGCTTAAGTGTCGGTTTTCAAAAATAAATATGTTATTTACGTGGGCAGGCATCACGTGTGTGTGAAATCTGGGTTCTGAAACTATTTCTGAAGTATGAAAATGAAACCATGATGCATATACACCCGGAGTCCAACCCGGATACGTGGATGGTCATTGATATGACTATAGGCGTCATCACATTTATTATTATTGACGAATATCGAGGGGAAGGGGCAGGTATTACAAATAAATAAATACATAAATAAATACCCCCCCCCCCCTCTTGTTCAAAGCGAATTGCCTCTTTAATAAAAATATTTTCGTGGAAATTATGACACACACCCATAGAATTCATTCAGCTGATTGAGTATTTCTCGTTCCAACCAGTTCACAACTGATCAAAGGCCGTGATATCTGCTTTCCTAGCTGTAGGAAGGTGCATATAAAAGACCCCATTGCTGCATTAGGAAAAATGTAGCGGGTTTCCTCTGATGACTACGTGTCAGAATTGCCAAATGTTTGACATCCAATAGCCGATGACTGATTAATCAGTGTGCTCAAGTGGTGTGGTTAAACAAAAGAAAACAAAAAATACACCCCTAGAAATTTAACTCGCCAGTCTAGTCCCCCTTCCTTACATAATTTCCTGCACACGCGCCTGAATAAATAGAAAATCACAAACGAGTCATTTATTCATTCATTCATTCATGCATTCATTCATCCATAAGTCATTCATTCATTCATTCATGTCTATGCATCTTATGTTTTTTCGAAATTGTATTCTCAGTGTAATGTAGCGCGAGTTGCCTAGATGTGTGTTACACTATAATAGCTTATTCTGTTATCATAAACTTATTAAAATAAAACCAAAAACAGTTCCAAAATAGTTTTAATATAATCACGCATAACATATATTGTCAGACTTCGCCGTGAAAACAACTCAGATTAAAGGTAATCATTTAAGATGTTAACATATTTATACCAAATACATTTTCATGCTAAGGGCAGCTAAAAATTACTCTTTAAACTTGTCTCAGGGGTGTGATAGGGAGCTAGAGTGATACCTCTCCATAAACTATCATAATATTATAACAAAAAAACAAGAAGAAAGAAAGAAAGAAAGAAAGGTAGAACAAAGGAAAAGAAGGCAGTACATTGCGCTTCATACGAACGTATACGTGATTAGTAATTATAAAGCCTACCGCATACTAGAGTTATCAGCTGAGCAAAAAGGCCCGAGTAAATAACTGTTTTGCTCAGCTGATAGTTCTCGTGTGCGGTAGGCTTTAGGAAGCTTATCGTTTTCCTTCAAAGAAGTAGATACAAAATAGCAGTAGTTTAAAATGCTCTGAGGTGTCATTACACAAATAACTATTTCCTTTCCTGCAGAAAACCCACCCGAACTCTATAGACTGTACACAAGAATCACGCGACACCCACGCTACTTGTTGCAAAGAGTTTTCAGGAATTAACTGATATGACTGACTGTACATGTTAGTATGCTAACCATGTGACATAGCAGAAGGTTGCAGTCAATATTTGTATTTATAGCGAAAACAAAAATCCTACAAAACATCACTATATAAATACTGGGTTTTAGACATTTCGCAGGACTTTGTAGAGTTATTCATCAAGTTAATATTCAGTTAAAATCACATTTAAAAAAAACAACAAATTATCGATTGCTATAAACAGAAACAATGTTTTTTTTTGTTTTTTTTTAAAGTTTTTGTTTATTTCGTTACAAAATTGAATATCTAAACATAAAAATCGTAAGTATTGTGTGTTATTTTTGTTTTATATTTGTTTGTAGTGTACATAGTTTGATATAATTATCAAATTAACTAATTATTTTACAAGAACTTGACGAAAACTGGTGAAATAAATGAATGAATGAATCAATCAATCAATCAATCAATCAATCAATCAATCAATCAAAAGTCCGATTAATGAATACATGAATTAATCAATCAATCAGTCAATCAATGTACTAAATAATCAATGAATTAAAGAAGCAATGAATGAACGATGAATGAATGGATGAATGAATGAATGAATGAATTAATTAACAACACCTAGGCTAACATTGACAATAAAAATGCTTGTATTTAGGCCTAAAATCCGAGTACTTCATGGAACATACATAGAAAAAAAAGAAGAAGAAAAAAGCAATAATAATAATAATAATAATAATAATAATAATAATAAAAAATAAAACAATGTAGGATTATTTATCTTTTATTATTTTAAAATGTTATTATTATTAACTTTTTTTTAATGCATTCACCCCTCTACGGGTCCAAATAAAATGTTACTCTTTTGACTTACACATTATTATTTTTTTCTAAATCGAAAGAAAAGAAGGGGAGGGGGGAGGGGGAAGGGAGAAAAGAAAAACATTAAAAACAAATAGTGGGTCGGCCCTTTCTTTTAGACTCTCGGGGAAAACACTTTTTTTTCTCTCTTTTTTTTTTTGAAGCAAATATAATTAATGTTCTATTTTACAGTGAATGGCCGAGCGGTTAGTAGACGAATACGATTTTTCCTTCCAAACAAGAGGAGTGGCCCTGATAGTAAACAACCAGCGATTCGAGGAACATGACCCACAGCTACCGACACGAGCGGGCTCCCGACATGACACCGAGAACCTCAAACTCATATTTCAAAAACTAGGATTTGAAGACATCCGAATTAAGATCGACCTCACTGCTAGAGAGATGACGGACTGGCTTGAATCAGGTAGCCCGAACCACAGTACACTTTGTAATTAATCTGTATAGCAATTATAATATTTTTTTTATTCTCAGACTACCACAGATATATGTTTGTGATCTTGCAATGTGTAAAGATACATCATGTATAGTCAGTCCAGTCCCATGTGTGCTTGTTGTTGTCATGCCAAATGTGTTGTTCATCCCTTGTACCCTCTGGCCAGAAGAAGTGGTGTAGCTCAGTGGTAGAGCGCTCGTCTGAGGGACCCCCCCCCACCCCCACCCCCACCCCCCACCACCACCCCATTGTCTCAATCAGTATTTCACGGTTGGTAGGCCTACATCAAATGCCGTGTTATTTATTGTTCTGTGTATGAAGAAGTGCACAGAAAATATCCCTTGTCTCTTTTTCCGGTGTAGCCCTCATGGTGGCAGAGGGGTTTCCCATTTGTCTGTATCTCTCTCTCTCTCTCTCTCTCTCTCTCTCTCTCTCTCTCTCTCTCTCTCTCTCTCTCTGTCTGTGTGTGTGTGTGTGTATGTGTGTGTGACTCTTCCTGTCTTGGTCACTCTCCCGTTCTTTCCTCCCCACTCTCTCGGTTACTCTCTCTCCCCCCTGTGTGTGTCACCTTCACCTTCCCTCTGTGTGTGTGTGTGTGTGTGTGTGTGTGTGTGTGACTCTTCCTGTCTTGGTCACTCTCCCGTTCTTTCCTCCCCCCCTCTCTCGGTTACTTTCTCTCCCCCCCCCTGTGTGTCACTCCCGCCATTCTCCCCACCCTCCTCTCTCTCTCTCTCTCTCTCTCTCTCTCTCTCTCTCTCTCTCTCTCTCTCTCTCTCTCTCTCTCTCTCTCTCTCTCTCTCTCTCTCTCTCTCTCTCTCTCTCTCTCTCTGGTATCGAAATAACCATAAATAGTCATAGTTCGAAATGTACCGAGATTACATTAAACAAACATTATTTTTTCTTTCCCTATCGCCAGTGGCGGAAGAGGACCACACGTATCACGACTGTCTGGCATGCGCACTTCTTTCACACGGGAACGAGACTTTTACGAGACTCACAGACCGCGTGTCACAACGACATGACGTCATCTCTGGAACAGACGACGACATCACTACCAACCACCTCATCCAGATCTTCAATGACGCTAACTGCCCCACCCTGGCAGGCAAACCTCGCTTCTTTATCATGCAGGTAAATTCAACGTTGAAATGTTGAAATCGAGAACAGCTGTAGTGTTCTGAATAATGCATTGCTAAACATTCCCACATCTTTTTCCTTTCCTTCTTTTTAAAAAAATTAAAAAAATTAAATATTTTGTTTCAAACTATAATTATCAGGGGTTATAAAATACCATTGCCTGACGCCCCGGACAAGTGAAATATGACGGTCGGGCTAATGATAGACAAGATCTCACTTGCCCGTGGACAAGTGAACTATTAAAAATGAAATTCACAATAAAACGGTATTACTTGTCTGTAAAATATTAATTTCACATTCAGTCGAAAAATAAACCTATTTCTATCAATGCGCTTCGCTATCTTGTTAGGGTGTGTAACGACCATCTGTCTGCTAACTGATTACAGGAATCATGGGAATCACTTAGTGCGATTGTGCACCAAAAACCCCACAAAACCCCAAAAAACAAAAAAAACAAAACCATGTATTAAAGAAACTTACCTTTGCTCTATATATAGATCGGGCTCGATTGCACGTTTTGATTAATATATGAAATAAATAAGCCTTTTACCGGTGGAAACAAATGGAGAGTTGGACAGTCACAGTTACTGTAACATATATATATCTAGTCCGAACGGACGTAGAAAGTGACTTAATGTGCGCCTTGCACTAATATAATATCTCCAAATGTTCAGCTAGTGATATCGCTACGACAAGAGAACAATGCCATCCAATGCTATATATTTATTTTATTCAACACAGTTATTAATTAACGGCATGTGCTCAACATGCATGAAAACAAAGACCTGGAGATTGTTATTGAAACTGTTTGACCAAAGTAATAAAAAACTGACCAAAAATTAAACGTTTTTCAATACATGTATATATTATGCTTGTTTGTGGCCGATAGCAAGCGTTCCAAACTGAATATAGGTCACGCTCTGTGGTCATTTGATACTTCAATGTAGTCAAGAAACAGTCGCACAGATTAAAACATTTTCATCACACGCAAGTTAATCTTGCAAAAAAAAGAAGAAAAAAAAAGAGAATTATTATTATATAAAATAAAAAGGTTTAAAAAAAACCCCGCCCAAAACATACCCCCCCCCCCCCCCCCCCCCCCCCCCCCATATTTCAGAATTTTGTATTGATTTACAGTCAGAGACGTCTCAGAAGCTGGGATATTATAGCCAGTTGTTAAATAAATACAATACAGGACAGTTAAATATACGACAATTCGTGTGCCAATAAATTCTATTCCTTTCAATTCCGTATATTGTACAGCACTCGGATTGCTTGTGTTATAATGTTCGCAAGATACAGATACATGGAATAGAATAGAATTTATACAGGCCCGTAGGAACGACTTTGTGGGTGGGGGTGGGGGTGGGGGGTGGGTGGGGGCGCACTGGCGGTTCGTGTTCAAACTATCAGATTTGGTTACAATAGCAAACATTAATGTGTAAAAAAAAAAAAAAAGGCTCACAAGTGTGTGTGTGTGTTTGTGTGTGTGTGTGTGTGGGGGGGGGGGCATCTTATTTATTAATATGGTACAATGTATAATGTTTTAGTATTTTTTTCTTACAGTACAGCATGAATCTAACAACCTTGGTTTCTACCACTATTTGCAGGCATGCCGAGGGGAACAGCTAGATGACGCCGTCGAGGTGGCGGTAGACGAGGTAGATGAGGTAGACGGCATGATGGTGGAACCGGCGTACACCACAACGCCAGTCCCGTGCTTCAAAGATTCTATTGTCGTGTGCGCTTCTGCACCAGGTGCGTACAGTCAGACCTACGTAATGAGACACCCGCACCCACCGCCACAACCCTGATTACGAAACAAACCCTACATTTTTGTCATTTGTAGCAAGGGATATTTTTTATGTGTACCATCCCAAAGACATGATATCACATACCACGGCCTTTGATACCAGTCGTGATGCACTTGCCGGAACAAGAAATAGCCTAATGGGCCCACCGGGGCGACGGGGATCGATCCTAGATCGATCTCGCATCAAGCGACCTACGTACCCCCCCCCCCCCCCCCCCCAATGAGTAAAAGCACACAATACCATCCTCCTCGCAAGTCTATGTTTGTATGAAGTATCGGTACGGTATAGGACACTTAGCTTGCGAAGATGCCTGCTTCCCCTACAACCCCCAAAAAGAAGAAGAAGAAAAATTAAATGATAGAAAATAAATGAATTGCAATAGTCAATAATTATAAATGCGCTTTTCGGAAAGGATGGTGAAACACATGGGTATAATTCTAGTCTCAAAAAGTGACTACGATACAAAGGACATTGACAGAGGCTAAATATTTTTTTAATACAACGCATTATTGACTGTTGATGTCTGATGCTATAACCTTATTTGAACGTACAAATACTTTAAAAAATAAAAACATTTGGTGAACTTTGTACGTTTTTCATCGTTTAGGTGAAAACTACGAAGTTAACACCATGCTCGAATACCTAATATCATCACTGGTTTGACAGTGATTCATGAGTGCATACAATGATTGAACCACAACTCTCTGAACATAAATATCCACTTTTGTCTTTGCCTTATCAGGGGCGTAGCGTGATCTGGACCGGAGGGGGGGGGGGATATGAACACGTTGACCTTTTTTCTATTTTGTTTTGCACCACATATGTATAAACCTGTGTTTTTGTTCTGAAAGCGGACCATTTGCTTCAGCGGGGGGGGGGGGGGGGGGGGGGGGGGTCGTCCGAACACCCGAACCCCCCAGCCTACGCCCCTGCTTATACAGATAACTGTTTTATCATTCAGACATATAATAACCATGTCATCAGACAAGAGTAATCAACTCTTATTTTTAATATTTCTTACAGGCTATGCATCCGTCCGACAACCACGAGGTGGATCTGTATTCATAAGGAACCTATCTGACGTCATACTTAACTATGACGTCACTCAACTGGAACTCCAGAAACTGCTGACGAGAGTGCGCCAGCAGGTGGCGGTAGGGTTCGAGTCGAAAAGCTCGAGGGATCCCAGTCGACACATGAAGAAACAGATGCCATGCGTATATTCCATGCTGACCAAAGACGTGTATTTTAGAAACAAGTCTAATGTGACGACGCAGTGTGCATAGATTTTGCAATTTCGTTATATTCTTCCATTCTGGGCTAAAGAAAAAAACTTTTTTTTATTTTTATTTTTACTTTTGTTATTTTTTTCTTTTTTTCTTTCTTCTTCTTTCTTCTTCTTATGATTGTATAATAATATATACATGAAATTACATTACGCAATGTAAATAAATGTTTTAAAATGAAACATTATTTAATCACGTCTTCAAGATATTTAAGAAGTCCACAGTTCGACCTACTTTTACATAGCCATGTCAATTTTTTTTTTAATTTTGCCAATATGGTCATCTTATACCATATTGCATTTAGTTAACACTGCTCTAATTTCGCTACCCTATTTGGTTAAATGTTTTATCTTGATACCTCCTCCCATCCATTAAAAACAAACATAAGTATCAGTCTTCAAAAGCAGCTATAAATGACGTCATCAGAACAAAATGATTATCGAATTACTCTACTTTCAGATTATGAAATAGATACGTAAAAGGAACCGAGAACGTTAATAGTATACATGTCGCAATCTGTTCAACGTATCAAGTGCCAGACGCGTCAGGGCTGTAAATAACGTTTAGCCCTAAAAGATGTTAAAATTGGCTTAAAACCTGATTTTTCAGGATGTATAAGACAGTAACCTAGCTTTAGGATTTTCAGGTGGTATGCAGACTTTTTCGGCGATGGAAGTACATAGAGCATACACACATTTACATCATATATTTTAATAAAAAGAAAATATTTGTAATCTCAGGTGGTACGCAGAAGCGTACCTGCGTATAATATATGGAAGCTAGATCCCTGTATAAGAAATAGAATACGTGTCCGTTAGATACCATTTATCTTACAACTCGTTTAAAAACGTTTCTTACACACACGTTGGTGAGAATATCATTCGTTATTTTTAATAACATATTTGTTTACACATGTACGTGTGTTACAGTTTCAAGACATACGACTGGCTGCTCCTAGGTGATGACCAAGTCACCTATGTCATACATCCAATGATAAAACAGCACGATCGAAATCGATTACACTGTGACGTATAGTTAACCTGACCGTCATTTGTCTGTAACGCATTTCAAAACAACTCGTTGTAAGATAAATAATATCTAACGGTCACTCGTGTATTATTATTTATATCCAACTCGCTTTTGCTCGTTAGATACATTTTTAAACAGCTCGTTGTAAGATAAATGGTTTTTAACGGAAACTCATTTATTATTTACACCCAGGGGCGGGACGTAGCTCAGTGGTAAAGCGTACGCCTCGATGCGCGGTCGCCCTAGGATCGATCCCCGTTGGTGGGCCCGTTGGGCTATTTCTCATTCCAACCAGTGCACCACGACTGGTATATCTAAGGATGTGGTATGTGATATCCTATCTGTGGGATGGTGCATATAAAAGATCCCTTGCTATTAATAAAATATGTGGCGGGTTTCCTCTCTATGACTATATGTCAAAAATTCCAAATGTTTGACATCTAATAGCCGATGATAATAAATCAATGTGCTCAGCTTCGCCCTTATGTCACAGTGACAAATGACGTCACGTAATTGTTTGACGCTTGGAAACGAAGTTTGACTAGTTAAGAGTCCGGCTCGCCCACGGACAAGTATGGAGTGGTACGTAAGACAACGCTCGAGTACGGTAAACTACGGTAGCATGTACGCTATACTACGCTAGAATACGCTAGACTACACTAAAGAAGGTCCAACTACGTTATATTTAGTAACTACCCACTGAGTCTAAAATCCTGCACGCGTCGTGGAACGGCCATTGTGCGCTTGTTTTTCAAACAGAGCAGGATATCTCATATTTTTCTGTTAAATTTGTCTACATTTGTGGCTGAAACATGATATTGGTTTGGTGCGGATCAGAGTACGGTTGAGTACGTTAAGAGGTACGTTATACTACGTTATACTTCGCCACAGTACGTTAGCCTCACGGATGCAAATTCAGCCTCTAACGTACCGCTCTTTTGAACATGTCCAAAAATTAAATCGGAAATCACGGCTCACCCAAATTAATACCAAGTTAGCATCAAGGACAAATACGGTACGGTACGGATACCGGTACGTTCAACTACATTCAACTAAGTTCAACTACTTTCAACTACGTTAGCCTCCACTACGTTCAACTACGTCCACTAACGGCTATGTGACCACGGCTTTACAATCACTCTCAGTCAGAGATAACTATACCGTGTGTGTGCGTGTGTGCACTGGCGTATGAAGCGGGAGGAAGGGCAAGGGGGTGCATGTGCCCCTCATTTTACGATTCAGTAGCAGCAGCGATGGTTTATATATATTATGTGTCTGTGTGTGTGCGTGCGAGTGTGTCCCCCACTTTTTGGCACCTTCCTACGCCACTGGTGTAGAGAGAGAGAGAGAGAGAGAGAGAGAGAGAGAGAGAGAGAGAGAGAGAGAGAGAGAGAGAGAGAGAGATAGAGATGGTGGGTGTCTCCTTGTTAGAAATACATGTTTCTAACTTAGAAACATGTATTTACACTACTGGTTATGTTTGCCTTACACCACAATACATGTACGTCATGATGACGCCGATTGGCTTCCACAAAGTCAACAACGATCCAACATGCAAAAGAGAAAAGTGTTTTAATTTGTTTAAGTATGTGAGTGCGTGTGTTTGTTAGTGTATATGTATGTATTTGTTTTTCAATACATCGGAACATGTTTTGGGGTAATCGAATCAATTATTATGTCAAATAGCGTCACGGTATTGTTTGATGCGTGGACACGAAGTTTGGCTTCCACGGCATACACAACTATATCAGCAAAAAAACAAAAACAAAACAACAACCCACCTGAGTTCCTACAACATATCGCGCCTCAGGTGAGCGCTCTGTCACTATGTAGGACCAATACTGGGTATTGGTACTGTCGTAGAGTTCTATAATATTACTTCATATCTTGGCACCAAGATTGAACCATGGTAATTAAATTGTTTTAACTTAGCAATTATAGACGGACCCATTGGGCTATTTCTCGTTCCAGCCAGTGCTCCTCAACAAAGGCCGTGGTATGTACTGTCCTGTCTGTGGGATGGTGCATATAAAAGATCCCTTGCTGCTAATCGAAAAGAGTAGCCCATGAAGTGGCGACAGCGGGTTTCCTCTCAATATTTGTGTGGTCCTTAACCATATGTCTGACGCCATATAACCGTAAATAAAATGTGTTAAGTGCGTCGTTAAATAAAACATTTCTTTTTCTGATTTGCTCCAGCATACGTTTATAAGTATGTTTTAGGGTATGTGTCGTATGAGTTTTTTCATTACAGCGAAAAATACTTTTGGCTATACGAAACATTGCTTTAATATTAACAAATTACTAATCATACCAAACAGTAGAGGTTGAAAATCAAATATTGCAGTTATGTATAAAACCATGTTCGTGTAATTTGTTTCGCTCACAAATTTGGCTTTCATGGCTAAAACAACGATGTAAAAAAATTAAAAATAATTGGGATGGGGGAAAAAAACACGTGACCTCGAGTTCTATTCCTAAGCTGCAACACATCGAATGAATGAATGAATGAATGAATAAATGAATGTTTAACGACACCCCAGCACGAAAAATACATCGGCTATTGGGTGTCAAACTGTGGTAATGGAAAAACAATGTGATGATCAATATCAATATAAAAATGCAATAGTCAAATAAAACACAGTGTAAAGAACTGTGCAAAAATACAAATATCACAAATAGATAATTTCTGGATGGAATCGAAATGATTCCATCACATTTCTTTGTCCAAATAAATCTTTTCGAGTTGCTGACAAATGCTTACACTCCACCAAAATGTGTTGCACCGTCAGAAGACAGAAGACTATTTCATCCTTCCTGCACTGTCTATAGGAGGACTGCTACTCTCCCAAGTCTTGATAGCATGAAGCTGGTTCGCAACCGCACCGTCCCAATCATGTTGCCACGTCGAAAAGATAAATTGGTGAATACTATTTTTAAAATCAGTATAAGACACACCAACCCTAGCATGAGGCAAATTCAAAGTAGACTTTGCAGCTGAATCAGCCAACAAACATTTTCGTATCACCATTCCAATTAAGGGATGGTCCTGCTTCATATTGCGTAAAGCTTGGAGACATGAAAGTGAGTCGGTAAAGCAACACATCGCATCTCGGGTGAGCGCTCTACCCACAAGTTGAATAGTGCTATTATGTAACAATGACAGATGAAATGACGTCACTAAATTGTTTGATGCTTGGGCAAGAAGCTTGGCTTCCACGGCGTAAACAATGATCTAAGAAAAGAAATATGGTTGTATTGGGAAGTAAAGGGAGAGAAAAACCCTTGAGCTCATACCTTACAGTGCATCGCGCCTCAGGTGCCTCAGTTATGTCACCATTATGTTACAATGACAAATGACGTCACACAATTGTTTTTATGCTAGGAAACGAAATCTGCCTTCCACAGCGTAAACAACGATCTAAGAAAATAAATATATATATGGACACGTGTGTGGTGTGCAATCGTGCAGATGGTGTTCTTTAAATTGCTGAGGCGTCGTAAAACAGACAGGTTTCGTTTCGATTAGTCTCTTGTTCTTAACATGTTGCTGCTTACATACCCCAACACTCACCTGGTGATATTTGTTTTTCTTTTCAATGCCTTTCTAATAGGGACACGTACACTAGATGATGATGAGATTAAGAAAATAAAGTAAATAGCATTATGCATCTTAAGTTCCAGCGCTGAACATGGACACAAATTAATGCCATTGTATTGCATTTAGAAACCGGTTGATATGTTCAGTGTTGTGAAGGCCAGACGGCCAGTTTAAAAAGAGAATCTAGCGCATGATTATTGTGTCATTTATATCGTTAATTATTTACTGCTAAAATTAGTTCTCCATTGTCCATTGTATTATAGTTGATCATTGTATTCCACCTTGTACGGGTACTGGAGTCCTGTGAACGGACTCGAGTCTTGCTAGACTCGACCCGTGCCCGAGTACTCGTGGACACCCCCTACTTTCTAACCTCGCCAGAAAGCAAGCACCCGAATTTGGTAAAACTCGCTAACTTTAACTTTTTAGATGTATACCTATTATATACTTACAGCTGTTTTTAACCATCATCTTACTCATTATTTTTCAGTTTGCCAGGAAGGCAAGTGATCGCTCACCCCCCCCCCCCCCCCACCCCCAACACTCGTATGGAAAGTTTTAGAAGAATAGCAAATTAATTCTCTTGCAATAAAAATGTTAATTTCATTTCATTTCCACTTATTTCCGTGCTTATATCTAATTAAGCACGCTGTCCTGGGCACACACCTCAGCTATTTGGGCTCTGTCCACGACAGTGAGTTACTTGTTAGTGAGCGAGAAGAGGGTGTGGTGGTCTTACACCCACCCATCGAGTCATTGAAACTCGCTCTGGGTGGAAGCCGCTACCGGGCTGCGAACCCTGTACATACCAGCCTCATGTCAGATGACCTAACCACGACACCACTGCTCAAGACTGTTGATATGTTAATAATGTGATTACTCGCCTAGCACCAATACACAGGAGTTACCTTTAGCTTGCACTGATTTTGCTCATGGCGAATTCTTAAATAAGTTTTATAAGCGTAGGCCAGTGTTTCCAAATAATGAACTATAAATTAGGCACAATTAATAATTATTTCATAAGTGAAGTGAAATTTTATGTACACTAACGTGAGCAATATAAACAGCAAGGCAAGAAGACAACAGAACATACAACATGTTTTAGAGGTCAGCCACAGTTATTCTGAGAACTTGTATGAATTTGCTTTATACAGTCTGCAGCATAAATTTCTCTGTGGTCCACTAGGTTAAAATGTGTAATTTATCATACATGTTTTCAAATTTATATTATTATATATATGGCTGATGCTTCAGATATTACCCCCTGCCCCTCTAATTATAACTAACTCATAATTAGCCCATAATTTTTAATGTCTATCTGCTAAAAGACTTGCAAAGAGGATGCTTTGTTGTCTAGCAGAGCCTAAGAGACCTTTGTGAACTAGGCCCCGGGGACAGCAGCCAAGGGTGGACCTGCCTGAACCTTCCCATCCCATTTCATCAATATTTTTTACATGTAACTTTGGGGACATGCACTATGACCAGCCTTTTGGTTCAATATTTACAAACTACAGAAGTTGGAAAATACCTGTCTTCTGCTGCTTTGCAACTAAGAATACTACTGATGCTAAACATTTAGCTTTAAAACTCACATGAGTAAATTAATTCAAAATAAAATAAAATATAGCATTTGCTGTCATGTACAAAAGATTGTGATACATTACTAAAAAAATAAAAAAGAAAGAAAACTAATCAAGTATATTTTTATTAGCTTAAGACATTTTAAGCAAACTCGTAACAAACACAGGAGCAAGAAAGAAAAAAACCTTACCTTTGTATTTATATGTATAAGTAAACAAATGTGGAAAAAGATAAAAACAATATAACATTACAAATGAGAAATGAGCAGCATTAAGTACAACAAATATGCACAAAAACAATGGAATTTGTAATATGATTACAAAGTCAAATTAATCATGTACATGAGCATCTGGATATAAAAATTTCCCATCAATACAATATTCATATTCATGTACTTTGCATTTTGAATATGTACAGTAGAATCAAATAATTACTTAGTAAGTTTTAAAAATAAAATAAAATAATATCATTAATATAAAATATATTACATGTATATAAAATTCATAATTCAATGAACTTGTTTAAAAAAAAACTATCAAAACATAACTAACTGTTTGGACTGTATTTTTTAAGTACAATAAAGTAAAAACATTCTGAATTTGTAAAATCAAAAGTAATCACAGTTATGACAATATCATAGTACATGTACATCCATATGTCTTGTTGTGCAAGTAAAGATCTCAACATAGTTATAATGACTAATCAAAAATAATAAATCAACATGTAATTATTAAGACTATAATTGAAAAATCATCTCTGAGCACATAACATGGTGCCACCAGGGGATGCTAGTCAAATATTTATGAAAATCCACTCGCGTTCCATGGGGGGATCAGCTTGATTTTGATTTCATTTATCTACAATATAATTATTGTTTACTTAAAAAAAAAAAATTTACTAGCCACGACTTGAAAATATTCACTAGCCCCTACTTTACTTTAAGTTAATACAATTTTATTAAGTAAAAATCATATATATATATATCAAAGAGAGATATATTGCTTAAAAATACTAACATTTGGTGGGTTGGTGAGTTAGGATATTCATATTTATAAAATATACTTAACTGCAACATCTGACAAAAATTTTTTTCTAACTAGCCATCGGGCATGGCAATAGTAGTTATTTACTAGCCAGACATTGAAAATCACTAGTCATGGAAGTGGGGCTACCATAATCTAGCAGCCCTGTGGTGCTGAAATGTTCTGGGGAGGACACTAACCAGCTCCCTTGTCACTCAATCCACATAAAAATGACGTAAACTTTTAATTATTCACCATCGGGTCATTTTCCGCATCGTGATCAATGGCCGCCTATAATTTAATTTTCACCTGCTATTTTTATTCTTACTGACAATACTAGTTATGAGTGTCCAAGGCCTCCTGCTTTTATGGAAACAAATGTTTGTAAAGTCAGATTTTTAATATGTAAAAATTATTATCAAGACGTGCGATTATCCTTATTATCTCAAATGAAAAGACCATAATTCACTATAAAACTGTAGATGGAACAGCACGTACAAATTCGGTTTTACATATTTACATATGTACGAAGAACCAAGTCTTTGTGCAACAGAGGTCAAAATATATTTAATGCAGAAGAAGATATTTAAGTACTTTTAGTTTACAAATCTAGTTTTAGCATACATGTATTTTCACAATCGGAGAACATTTGTTTAGAAAACGGAAAACATCTGCATTCTTTTATCTGCTCCAGGATTCCTAATTACAAAAAATAAAACTTAAAATTTCCATATACTGTAGGCTGATGTAACACAATGGAAATAGTGCAATGAGAATGTATTAAAATGAATGCTGTGCAGTAATATTCTTTCTTACACACTCGTTGGTGAGAACATCATTCGTTATTTATGATAACACATACACTGTACTTGTTTACACATGTACGTGTATTAACAATTTCAAGACATACGATTGGCTGCTGCTAGGTGATGACCAGGTCACCAATGCCATATATCCAATGAAAAACAACACAATGAAAATCGACAACCTTGTGACATATAGTTAGCCCGACAATCATGTGTCTGTGATGTGTAAGTTAGTTACAAGTGCACCGGCTGTAAATAACTTTTACTCAAAAAAGATGTTAAAACATACTTTAAACGTGGTTTTTGAGGATATGTAAGAAATATAATAATACATTTATGTCCGTTAGATACCATTTATCTTACAACTCGTATAAAAATGTATCAAACTCGCTTTCGTTTGTTAGATACCTTTTAAAACAACCTGTATCTAACGGACATAAATGTATTATTCTCTATTTATCACATGTGAATTATAATGCAGTTTCTATATAGCCTGCATTTTGTTAGTCATTCATAAATATTTAATAGAGAATACTGAAACAATAAGCTCCAAATTAAAAAACAAAATAAACCAATTTTTAAAACTGTTATATAAAATAAACTAAAATGAATGAACTTGAACACAAGTAAAAGTGTAGATAAAGAAAATTATGAATTAAAAATATCCAATTACATTGAGCACTGCACCAAGAAGATAACAAAACATTAATTAATAACAAGTAAATAATAATAATAATAATAATAGACGACAATATGAATACGATGATTATTTCACTAAAATACTGACAAATGACACAAATATTTTTTGTTGCCTGAAAAAGAATTGGCTCTCTGGAGTTGATACCAGTCTAGATGTTTGTACTCCATGCAATAAAAGTATTAAAACACACTAACACCATTTTCCTGGCAACACATTTTTATATAAATACATGTATTTGACATAAAGCATTTCTGTGTGGTGGGATATTTTAAAAAAACCAAAAATTCCCATAAAAAAACCCCCCAAAAAAAATTTTAATTCCCAAATTTTTTAAAAAAACCAAAAATTCCCATAAGGGGCCCCCAAAAAAAATTTTAATTCCCAAATTTTTTTAAAAAAACCAAAAATTCCCATAAAAAAACCCCCCAAAAAAAATTTTAATTCCCAAATTTTTTTTAAAAAAACCAAAAAGGTTCCCCTTTTTTAAAACCTAAAAACCGTTTTTCCCCAAATTTTTAATTTAAAAAATTTTTAAAAAATTTTTTGGTCCAATTAAAAAACAAGTTAACTTTCCAAATTTTCCCTTTAAAAAAAAACCCATAAAAAAAATTAAAAAAAAAAAAAATTTTTTTTGGTTAATTTTTAAAAAATTTTTCCCCCTTTTTTTTTTAAAAATTTTTTAAAAAAATTTCGTCCAATTCCTAACAAAAATTTTTTTTTTTAAATTTACAAAAAAGTCCCCCGGTTTTTTAAAAAAACCCCAACCTTTTAAAACCCAAATTTTTTTTTAAAATGTTAAAATTAATTTTAAAAAATGTTTTCCCAATTTAAAAATTTAATTTTTATTTTTTTTTTAAAAAAAAAAATTTTTAAAAAAATTTTTCCCAAAATTTAAAAACCTTATTTCCCTTTTTAAAAAAAAAAAAAATTTAAATTTAAAAAAAAAAACCCCAAAACCCAAAAAAAAAAAGGGAAAAAGGTTAAAAAAAAAGAAAAAAGGGTTTTCCCCCAAAAAAATTTTACCCCAAAATGGAATTTTTTAAATTAAAAAAAAAACCAAAAAATTTTTTTAAAACCCATTTTTTCCCATGGAAAAAAATTTTGGAAAATTTTTTTTTTTTTTTTTTTAAAAAAATTTTATTATTCCCAAGGGTTTTTAATCAAAAAAAAATTTCTAAATTTAAAAACCTTTAAAAACCCCTTTTAATTTTTAAAAAAAAAATTAAAAAAAATTTATTAAAAAATTTTTTTCCCCAAAAACCCCGGGGTTTTTAAATTTTTGGAAAATTTAACCAAAAACCCAAAATTAAATTAAAAATTTTAAAAAATTTAAAAAATTAAAATTAAAAAAAAAAAAACAAAAAAATTAAAAAAAAAAAAACCCAACCAAAAAAATTTTTGGCCCGGGTTTTTTAAAATTTTTTAAAAAAAATTTAATTTGGGTTTTTTTTTAAAAAAACCAAACCCCATTCCCTGGGTTTTTGGTTTAAAATTTTAAAAACATTACAAAAAAAATTTTAAAAACCTTTTTAAAAAATTAAATTTCCCGGGAATTTTGGAAAAATGGGTTTTTTTAAAAATTTGGGGGTTTTAATTTAAAAACCGGGAAAAAAAGGGGGGAACAAATTTAAAAAGGGTTTTTCCCAACCTTTGGCCCCCTTTAAAAACCGTTAAAAAAGGGCCTTTAAATTTAAAACCCAAAAAAAAAAAATTGGGAAAAAAAAAATTTAAAAAATTTTTTTTTTTTTTTAAAATTTTAAATTTTAAAATTTTTAAAGGGGTTTTTTTCTTTTAATAACAAATTTTTAATTCATTAAAAAAAAAACCCCTTTTTGGATTTCCAAAGGGGAAACCCCCAAAAAAATAAAAAAGGCCCCAAAAAAATTTTAAAAAAAAAAAATTTTTTTTTTTTAAAATTTTAAAAAAAAATTAAAATGTTTAAAAAAAAGGGAAAATTGTTTTTTAAAAAAAACAAATTTTTTTTTTTTTAAAAAAAAAAAATTTAAAAAAAAAAAATTAAAACCCTTTTAAAATTTAAAAAAATTTTCCAAAAACCCCAAAAAAATTAATGAACAAAAAAAAAAGGGGGAAAAAAAAGGGGTTTCCCCCCCAAAATTGGCCCCCGGGCCCTTCCCAAAAATTTTCCCCAAAACCGGGGGGGGCCCCCCCCCCCAAAAAAATTTTTCAAAACCATTTTTTCCAAAAAAAAATTAAATTTTAAAATTTTGGGTTTTTTTTTTTAAAAATTTTTTAAAAAATTTTCAATGGTTAAAAAAAAATTTTTTTAAAAATTAGCCCCGGCCCCCAAAACCCTTTTTTTTTTAAAAAACCCCACCCCCCCTTTTTTTTAAAAATTTTAAAAATAAATTTTTGGAAACAAATTTTAAAGGGGTGGTTTTCCCAAACCGGGCCCCCAAAAAAAAATGAAAATTAAAAAGAAATAAATAAAATTTAAAAATTTTAAAAAAAGGGGAAAAAAAAAAAAAAAAAAAAAAAAAAAAAAAAAAAATTTGAATTAAAAGGGTTTTTTAAAATTTTTTTTAAAAAAAATAATTTTCAAAATTTTTCTTTTTTGGGTTTTGGGAAAAAAAAAGGGGGGTTTTGGGGGTGGAAATTTTTTTAAAAAACCCAAAAGAAAATTTTTAAATCCCCTTTTTTTAAAATTTAAAACCTTTAAAAAAGAAAAATTTGGGTTTTGTTTTTTGGGGTTTGGGTTTTAAAAAAGGGGGAAAAAAAAAAAAAAATTTTTTTTTTCCCCCCCGAAATTTAAAACCACCCTTTTAAAAAGGGGGCCCAAAAAGAAAACCCAAAAAAAAATTTTTTAAAAACCCCAAAAAAAATTTTTTTTTTAATTCCCCCTTTTTTTGGAAAAATTTTTAAAAAACCCCCAAATTTTTTTTTTTTTTTTAAAACCCAAACAAATAAAAAAAAAATTTTCCCGGTGGTGGGGCCCCCAAAAAAAAACCCAAAGGGGAAAACCCAAAAAAAAAAAAATTTTTTTTCCCCCTTTCCCTTTGAAATTAAAAAAAAATTTTTAAACCCAAAAAACCGGGCCAAATTGGTTAAAAAAAATAAAAACCTTTTTTCCGGTATTTAAATGGTTTCCAAAAATTATAAAAAAAAATTTTTAAATGGGTTTTTGGGGTTTCCAGGGGGGGGGGGTTTTTAAAACCGGCCCCGGGGGCCCCCGGTTTAAAGGGGCCGGGGCCCCCGGGGCCCCCAACCCGGGGGCCCCCCGAAACCCTTCCCAAAAAATTTTCCCCAAAAATAGTTCTCTTACATAATGAAGGAAATGTTTTATTTAATGACACATTCAACACATTTTATTTACAGTTATATGGTTAAGGACCACACACATATTGAGGGAGGAAACCCGCTGTCGTCACTTCATGGGCTACTCTTTTCGATTAGCAGCAAGGGATCTTTTATAGGCACCATCCTATGTGCAGGGTAGCACATACCATGGCCTTTGATGTACCAATTGTGGTGCACTGGCTGGAGCGAGAAATAGCCCAATGGGCCCACCGACGGGGATTGATCCCAAACCAACTGCGCATCAAGCGAACGCTTTACCACTGGACTATGCCCCGCCCCTTCTCTTACATAAATGATAAAACAGAATTAGTCGGCCTCTGAGAACTGAAAATCTGCGTAACCCATTTCCTTTTTGCATCGCCCGTAATATTCATATAAATGGTGCTTGAAATTTTGAGCTAACAAAAAATAGGTTATGCAAAATTAGATTTGCGCGAGCAACGCACAAACGAAACTGTTCTCGTAATTTTCAGATCCCTGCTGTAGTGTTGATATAAAGTGCTCCTACTACAGTACTAGCACCTCCCCTGGATCAAGCCAATCAGAGGTGGATTTAATGCCCCCCCCCTCCCCCCCTAAATTTTGGGATTGTTTTAATTTTATTATATATTAATTTTAATTTTTTTACAATCCCTCTCCAAACCTTCCCCAAAGTTCACTTGGCATTCCACCTCATGTTACAGCCCCACTCCCGGCAAAAAATGGATTTTCTGGATCTGCCACTGCCAATGGCCATGCTACGGACCGGACTCGAGGGAGACATGCCTGAACCATTATTGGATATAGGAATGTAAAAAATGTTTCCGAGTCTGAGTACTAGCAGTAGCTAGTTGAAAAGACAAAGATAAAAAAAAAAGGAAGTTTGTTTTGTTTAACAACACCACTGAAGCACATTGATTTATTAATCATCGGCTACTGGATGTTAAACATTTGGTAATAATATTGACACAGTCATAGAGCGGAAACCAGCTACATTTTCCATTAATAGCAAGGGATCTTTTATATGCACCACCCCACAGACAGGATAGCATATACCACAGCCTTTGATATACCAGTCATGGTGCACTGGTTGGAACGAGAAACGGAGAGAAATAGGATTGATGCTTTACCACTGGGCTACGTCCTGCCACAGACAAAGACAAAGCCCATGACAAAAAGTAGCTAGTGGGAATTTTGCTATTAGCTCAGTTGGTAGAGTGCTGGATTCTCGTACTGAGAGTCCGTGGTTCGAATCCCTTCAGTGAAGGCTGATTTATCTATTTCAATATAAATATCTTTAGCAAGGAATGTCTGCAATTAATTACCATATATTTTTGCATGTATGTCCAGTCAATGGAATAAGCAATATGTAATATACAAGTATAAGCCAATAAAAGAGTAATTTAACACACGATACTGTAGAAATGTTTCATTTAATGACAGACTCAACACATTTTATTTACGGTTATATTGACATATGGTTAAGGACCACACAGATATTGAGAGAGGAAACCTGCTGTCGCCACTTCATGGACTACTCTTTTCGATTAGAAGCAAGGGATCTTTTATATGCACCATCCCACGACCTTTGATGTACCAGTTGTAGTGCACTGGCTGGAACAAGAAATAGCCCAATGGGTCCACCGACGGGGATCGATCCCAAACCGACCACGCATTGAGTTTTGCGCTTTACCACTGGGCTACATCCCACCCCACACGATACTGTGTCTTCTGTGTGTGATAAAAAGGTGAAATTTTATAAAAATGGAAATCAGTTTTAAAATGAAAAAGAAGAAATGTTTTTTTTAGTAGTTGTATACAAATGTTTGATTAATGTCTAGGAACACAGAATGACTCAAATTGTTAATCAGAAGCATACCTGTATAAAAAATATCCGCGGTTTTCCTTTTAGCGTGGGGCAGTTCTTGTCATTAAACATCTCAAGTATGTTGCGAGTCAGCACGGGCCTGTAGTCTGTCCCCAGTATGAATTCTTCCCTTCTCTTACGATTGTTTTCATCTGGATCGAAGAAATATTCATCTCCATGTGACGAGACTGCACAGACAAAACAATCGGCTTTCTTGTAATTCTCCTTGGAGACTGCAATAAAGATAAAAAGATAAAGTTTGTTTTGCTTAACGACACCACTAGAGGACATTGATTTATGAATCATCAGCTATTGGATGTTAAACTTTTGGTAATATTTTAGAGAGGAAACCCACAACATTTTTCTATTAGCAGCAAGGGATCTTTTATATGTACCATTCCACGGACAGGATAGACCATACCACGACTTTTGATAAACCAGTCGTAATGCACTGGCTGGAATGAGAAATAGCCCAATGGGCCCACTGACAGGGATTGACAGTGCATCAGGTGAGCGCTCTACCATTGGGCTATGTCCTACCCCTTACAGTAAAGAAGAAACAAGCAGCATTTGAAAATATTAGTATTTCAATACACACAGCTATTTAGATGGATGGATGAAAATAAGGAAGTAGGGGTTGATGGATGGATGGACAGACAGATGGATTGTATGGATGAAGTGGCCGAGTGGATTAACAAATGGATGGTTGAATTAATGGACAAATGGATGGTTGAATTAATGGATGGATAGACGGATGGTTGAATGGATTGATGGATTGATTGAGGGATGAACGGACGGATGGTTGAATGGATTGATGGTTGACTGGATGGATAGATGGATGAGTAGACATGATTAATGGATGGATGGGTGAACGAATGGATGTGTTGGTGCATAAACTGATAACTGAAAGAATAGATGGATGATGAATGGATTGCCATACAGAGAGAGTATAGATGGATAGATATTGGTGGGTGGGTTGGTAGATGAATAGACAGACATGTGCATAGATGGATGGATAAATAAAGGATGGATGGATGGATGAATGAATGGGTCAATGTTTTTTGGGTAAGTGGATGGGTGAATATATGGATGATGGATGGATAGAGGGATGGATTACAAAGTGACTTGGATAGATAGAGGATAGATATATGGATAGATGGATGGATGAATGGACCAATTGTTAAATGGACAGAGGAAAGCCTTACAAAGAAAGCGACTTACTCTTGTAGAAAACATCTGTAATTCTGGCTGCAGTTAAGTCTTGATGATATCTTATGTCAGTAAATCCAAACTGACTGAAGACCTGCGTCAGATTACTTCCATCAACATCGGCACCTTCCCGGGGCGACTTGTTCTCAAACGTCACGTTGTTGATAATCACTGCAACGCCACGTGAAGGGTAGCTGAAGTCATATTCATCAAGATCGTCATAAACTACGGGGTCAGGACAGCTTGTGAATGGTCTACAAAACAAATAAATCCAAATGTTTCTATCACCAAGACATCACATATCACCAACTTTGATGGTTCAATGGATGCAACTTGCAACAGAAAATAAACTATTGTTCAGTTAACACTTAGTTTTTAAAATTTTAGTACTGTCTTGTCTGTGGAAAAATGGATATAGAAAATCTATTGTTGCTTTGTCGGTAGCAGTAGCCTATAAGAGCTCTGTCCATCTTTCTCGGTCTTTCTCTCTCTCTTTGTCAGTCTCGCTCAGTCCATCTCTCTCTCTCTCTCTCTCACCCTCTCTGTCGATCTCTTACCTGTCATTCTCTTTCTTTCTGTCCGTCCGTCCGTCCGTCCGTCCCTCCCTCTCTCTCCCTCTCTCTCTCTCTTTCTCTTTCTCTCTCTGTCTCCTGCTGCAATTTTCTAAAGAACTGCCATGGGTGAAACAGCCTACCAACAGAAATATTTTGCCTGCTTAAGGCTATTATTTTTTTGACTGAACGGTTATTCTGCTGCATGTAGACATATTTCAAATGTACAAATGTTAAATATTGGCAGATAATGTACACTAGGTACATTTTGTCATTGTTCAGGATTTCTACATACGGCAATTTATATCTCAGCGACTGCAACTGCTGTCGATGCCATCATTAAGTTCAAGTTCAATGGTATAATTCTGACTCTTGAGAGAAAACCAGCTACATTTTTCCATTAGTAGCAAGGGATGTTTTATATGCACTTTCCGACAAAACAGCACATACCATGGAAGCACCTCCGGTGAGCAGTCCCAATTGAGCTAAATCCACACTCCCCCAGTAGTTACTGGGTTCACATCCCAGCACCAGCTCCCACCCACAGTGTGCTTCAGGGCCCCATGGTGACGTGAAAGACTTCTGCACATACATCTCTCACTAACAATTAACCCACTGTCCTGAACATAAAGCTGAAGAGTGTGCCCAGAACAGTGTGCTTGAACCTTAATTTAATAAATTTAAAGTTTGTTTTGTTTACCAACACTGCTAGAGCACATTGATTTATTAATCATCTGCTATTGGATGTCAAACATTTGGTAATTTTGACAGTCTGAGAGGAAACCTACTACCGCTAGTAGCAAAGGATATTTTATATGCACCAACCCACAGACAGGATAGCACATACCACAGCATTTGATATACCAGTAGTGGTGCACTGGCTTGAAAAAAAAATAGCCCAATGGGCCTGCCAACACATCAAATGAGTGCTTAACCACTGGGCTATGTCTTACCCCCCCCCCCCCCCCCTTAATTAGATATAGGCATGGAAATCAAGTTGAAATGAAATGTAATGTTTCAACTTATTACCTTGATACTTGATTCCATACAGCTTTTAGTTTGGGGCCAATGAAATCTTTCTCTGAAAAGAACGAAAATGTCAGAATTATTTGTATATCATCACTTGTAAATGATTTTAATTTATTAAAAGATATTTTACAAAATAAAAACAAATTTTTATGAGCATGAAAAAATATTCTAATACTGAAGAATATGATAGGCTGATCTAAGAAGTTTTAATTGGATTTTTTTTTGGGGGGGAGGGGGAGCAGGTGCCTTCATGAAAGATTATTAAAAGGATATACCCTAGTTTCAGCCCATGAAAATTAACACTAAGTTTATTTAATCTACAAACCTGTAACACATTTGGATAAAGTTACAACTGAGTGAAAAATGAGTCTGTGACTTTGAAATGGAAAAATACCCTCTAAAAACTCGAACTCCATAACTGTTACCTCTCAGACACATGTGCATTTTTAAAAATATAAGAAATGCATTTTGTGATATTAAAAAACCCAGGATGACCAAAAACACTTCGAATGTACGGAAATGGATAATCTAAACAATAAAATCTAAGTAAAGTATGATTTCAGTTATCAAAAATGGCTCTAATAGTAAAAAATATCCCTTAGTGTTTAAAACTAGGGTATGTACCTTTAATTTGGGATGTTCTTAGATGCATGTTATAACATTTTAAATCCACTTTACTGTCATTTTAAAGCTGCGATCTCGAGTACGTGTTTACTATTGAACCATATGGAATAGACCACACACATCAATTCTATTATAGTCAAATGCTATTTTTTTTTCAATATCATTTGGCTATATACTCGATAATTTAGATCACATAAATCAAAACATCAATCTCCATTTTTACACTTAAACTATTCAACTCAAATTATTAAAAATAAAGTGAAAGACATGATGAGGTAAGATCATAAGTTTATAAAAACTGTAATTGTGTTTGTATTTTGCATTAGAAAATGTTTTAAAATTGTGAGTTGAAACTGCAACTTTAAAAAAGGTGTGAGTTTTATGCTCACATCCAATTAAGATTTAAGCACAGTTTTCTGAACACACACCTTACCTATCTGGGTTGTCTGTCCAGGACAGGAATTAATGGTTAGCCATTATGGCATTAGTAGTTAGTGAGAAAGAAATTTGTATAATGACTGTATACCTCCCTACTCACTTAAAACTGACTGGATTGGACCTGGTAATGGAAACTGAACCAAGGCAAATATTAATATTGTCAACACCGGCCTCGGCAGTGTCTTGGTTAAGCCATTGGACATAAGGCTGGTAGGTACTGGGTTCGCAGCCCAGTACCGGCTCCCACACAGAGAACATTTTAGTGACTCAGTGGGTAGGTGTAAGACCACTACGCCCTCTTCTCTCTCACTAACCACTAACAACTAACCTACTGCCTGGACAGACAGCCTAGATACACTGTAGCTGAGGTATGTGTGCCCAGGACAGCATGCTTGAACCAAGGCTTCTAGACTATGGTAGCCCCACTCCCATGGCTAGTGATATTCAATGTTGGGCTAGTAAATAACTACTATTGCCATGCCTGATGGCTAGTGGAAAAAATGGAGTCAAATGTTGCAGTTAACTGTTAAGTCTGTTTTATAAATATGAATATCCTGCAAGCACTCCAACCCCTCAATGCTAGTGTTTTTAAACTCTATCTCCCTCTTTAGGTGACATAACTTATTATTTAGTAAAATTGTATTAACTTAAAGTAAAGTAGGGCTAGTGAATTTTTAATTGTGGCTAGTAAATTTTACAAATTACTGATCCCATGGCTAGTGGATTTTCTAAAAATTCTAGAAGCCCTGTTGAACCTTAATTGGATATAAGCATGAAAATAAGTTGAAATGAATTAAAATACAGTCAACGTTGCTCTAGAGGCCACCTGTAGTAAGCAGCCACCTGTCTTGAAAGGACACCTTTTGACACTCCCTTTGGTGGCTGATCACCACAGGTTTGACTACAAGTAACTGAATGAATATTTACATGTAATGACACCCCAGCACGAACAAGACATTGGCTACTGGGTACTGAACATTGACAGAAATATCATTTGTAACATATTAGTAATTTTGCATCAATTGTTCAAGGTTTTATGACTTTCTGAAAACTGGAATGTAATTTTCCAAACTTTATTATTATTAAATGTGTGAATTAAGTATAATGTAGGTTATTTTAAATTTACCATCTCCATTTAATGAGTCCTCCATTTTTAAGCAATGCAGCTCACCAGCTGTATTTCCAAACTGACACTCATATATGATCCTCACCTCTTTAAAGGTTGATTATATAATATTTACCATGGGCACCTGAATCAAAAATAAACATGCATGTATTTATATTAAGATTAACATTATAATAATAACAACAACAACAAAAACCTTATAAATAACCTGAATATCTTAAGATTTTTATGTTTGTTACACTGGGCTCACACTATATCAAATTTGGTTTCCTTGAAAATTATTAAAATACCGGTATGGTTAATTTAAGGATCATTTTATTAGCCGAAAACTAAATCTTATAGCCACTGTATAAAAATTAGCAATTGGCTAATTTGGCAATGTACAACAATAAAAATAAAAAATCTTTTTAATAAAGTACAGTAATTAAAAAACAAAACAAACTATAACAAAAATATTTGTAATTAATAATTGAGAAATTTATTTACAAATGGGATTAATTTGTTTAAATTTTTTATGAATTATTGTACAAATAGAACTTTACCATACACAAAATCTAGAAAACAAAATTCTTTATACTATGGTAATATTTTGTGGGATTTTTTTAGAGGGCTATAAATATAAATAATCACATGTACTTAAATATTCTAGCTTGTCACATGATGATTAGTGAGATCACATTGTCACATGTCACAACCTGCGAGACAAAGAGAGAGAGAGAGAGAGAGAGAGAGAGAGAGAGAGAGAGAGAGAGAGAGAGAGAGAGAGAGGGGGAGAAAGAGAGACAGAGAGAGTGAGAAAGAGAGAGAGCGAGAGAGATATTAATAGAAAAATAGCTAGAGAGCGAGAGAGACAGAGACAGAGACAGAGAGAGAGAGAGAGAGAGAGAGAGAGAGAGAGAGAGAGAGAGAGAGAGAGAGAGAGAGAGAGAGAGAGAGAGAGAGAGAGAGCGATATTAATAGAAAAATAGCTAGAGATATGTAACCTAGACCTATATATAGTTCATTAAGATTAACCTCGAGTGCAAGCCAAGTCGGGAATACGTTTATCTTTCATGAACTAGCCTATATAAGTGTGTATTACCATTGAATAAACACTGTGACATGGTGATGGACCAGATGGTTGATGTAACACTATCTTACTTCTTTTTTTTTAATTTAGGTGAATGAAATTGAAAAATAAAAGTCTAGTGGTTAGAACAAACAGACTATATGACAGATCACGTGGGCGCCCTTCCATTCAAAAAGTCCCGCTTACTATTCATTCTTTCAGTAAACAACAGTACATAAGTCCCCGTACACCGAATACAAATGAGCTAGTTCCGGCATTCCGGGAAAAGTCGAGCCTTGTAAATTACTCATCGTCTATTTCCGTACAATGTCATTTGACAGTGTAATTATCAGCAAACTTAGCTTTGAGTATTTGACGGTGCTGTACAGAACAAGTTGATTACAATTATTATATGTACATAATATTATACAAGTAGATCGTGCTGCAATTTTAGTTATTGACTAAACTAACTTTTATAAGGTTTGGTTTCCCAGAAAGTGACTTTATTAATAGTGTTTGTTATTAACCAGCCAATGTGTTAAACAATTTTAAAATCAATATTTAAGGATTATTTGTTATTTCGTTTACGTTCATCTGTAAACTGAGTGAATCAGCCAAGCCGTTCTCACATAAGTTTGCTGATGATTGCTTTTGTTCATACCCAGATGAACGTAAAAGCAATAACAGAGATACATACTAATCAAAACGTTAAAAATTCGTATTTTATTTTGGATTAGTTTTTATATTTCTAAAGAATAACGCTCAATAAGACAAGCTATCAATATAAAATTGACGTCGTCAGATTTAGAGAATACTCAGCTCGCTGCTCGGCAATACCGTTTATCTTGCACGATAATTTAATATATCTGACATTGATATCTGACATTATTATATTTACTCAACATAGAAATATATGCCCAATATCTCTGCAATCTATTTTGGAACCCCCCTTTTCAAAATCCTATGTCATGTCATGTCATAGGGTTTTACGTGCACATTCAGAACAAGCTGTTGTAGCGCACACCTGTCGTGGGCACAAGAGCCGGCCTTGGCCAGCTCCTCCGTCCATGACAGGAAAGGTGGGGGAGGGGAGAGGAGGGACCGCCTGCACTGGCAGGTGCAAGGGAGCACCAGCAGCCCGATCAAATCGGGTGGGTGGGGGTGGTGGTGGTGCTATGGAATTTGAATGGAGCAGTTAAATGCCAAAGAGAAAAGGGTGCGCAATTTTGATTGAGGGAATTTGGCGCAATTTTGAACGGTCGGTCGAAAGGTAAATGGCCGAGCTAATATAGGTTTTGATATTAGTGAATCGAGAGTAGCTCGTTAATTTTAGACCTTTACGATGCTGTGGTGTCTCCCTAGGTTGCCCATAGGGCCCTTATAAAGGGCCTGACAGCTTCTGGTCAAGGCATCACCAAGTACCAAGTTATTATCAGCAGCAAGTATTGGGGGTTTGGGTGGGGGAGGCCGATATTCTTTTGTTCAGCTTCCCCCGGGTGCATTGCAATTGTGTACTCGGAACGGTATTCTTTTGTCCGGTTCCTTATTAGAGTACGTGCTGGACCCTTAAATGGGGGCGGGTGCATTGTTATCATTAGTCAATGCACCCTGTGTACTGATGCAGTGAGCGTGTAGTATGTGTGTGAATCCTAGTTTTGTGTTACGGTTGTACCTATTGTCTTAAGTCCCTATTCTAGTGAGCTCAACGGTCATTCATGACCACCCATCCCCCTCCGTCCTTGTATAGCATTGAATACAATGACGGAGGGGGAGTTAAACTAGCCTAGCTATCTAATTTGAAGGGTTAAACCCTTATAGTGTAGGTATTGGTTTAAAAGCCTAGTGCTTGGCATACTTAACTTTATTACCAATGCAATAAAACGAAACTAACGGTGGCAAGTAGCAATTGTATACATATATGCACCGATCTAGGTACTTAGTTTGAAGAATTTTGATTCCCGCCCCCTAAATATAGGATTTTAGTAGGCTTACTTGGTTTGTCTTCAGGCTATCTGGATAGTTGGGTATCGGTTTTCCTGCATGTCTTTGCTTCTGGAACCCTAGTTGACTTAAAATCCTATGTACGCCCATGGGACAATATCAATCCACTCGTGCAAGATAAACGGTATTGCCGAGCAGCGAGTTGGGTATACTATTTATTACCCATTTTCAATATTTATAATTTTATGGAAGATTTTCGAACGATACTTTTGTTGAAATAACTTTGCATCTTGAGAACACGAGACAGCGCTGTGTCATAGCTGTGACGTACGTATCGCTGATGACATGACTTCCACCATGGAAACTATGCTTACACACCGTCTATAGTGAAACACTGTTTACGACGTCAAAACGTATCTAGGGGACAAAATGTTGTTGTTTTTCTTTCCCTAGGGAAAGATAATATGTTTCTTTCCCCACTTCTCTCTGCCCATATGGGTAATAAATAACATTCCCTGACGATGTAATAGTTTACGTTCATCAAGATATGAACAATGAATTGTTAAATCAAAGTGACAAAGTTTATATATAAACCAAACACTGTGCTTGTGCATCCTTGACTCCAGCGTGCGCGAACACACACACAAACACACATACACACACGCACGCACATACACACGCACATAGACATTAACACACCATTTTATTCATATATTGTTTATACGGGCCTGTCATGGCCTCACACACACACACACGCACACGCACATACACGCACACATACACACACACACATCATTTTATTCATATATTGTTTCTACGGGCCTGTCATCGTCTCTCACACACGCACATACACGCACACACACACATACACGCACACAGACACACATACACACACATACACACACATACACGCACACATACACACACGCACACGCACACATACACGCACACATACACACACATTTTATTCACATATTGTTTCTACGAGCCTGTCATCGTCTGACGTCAAAATCTATAGTCCGTTTGCGTGAATAGGCAACCAATGAATTGGAGCATAGCCTAACTCTATAATGAATAATGTAAAAACTTATATTAAACCCATATGAACTCAAAAAACCAATTTTCTACTAAAAATTTGTATACCAAAAAAAGAGAGTATTTTTAAGAACAAATTACCATCAAATTATATAGATTAATATCATTTTTAATACTGGGGTGAAGACAAAATGTTAGAAGTAATCGATAGTGCAATACACAGCGACTAAAGGTAGAATACTGCGTGCATTGCGTTGGCTGTTCCATCAGTTGTCTTCATATAGGTAACGTAAGATTTAACCTATGCAATTTAATGATAATTTGTAAAGAAACTTTTTTATTTACACTGATTTTTTTTCCAAAAAAAATCTTATTTGAGTTGGTATTGGTTGAAAACTAAATAATATATTAATATATAATATATACAATTTTATATGTATGCCATTAATATGTGTATTTTATTGTTTTATTGTGTCTCTAAAAGGCAATTTCAGGCCAAATAAATATATTTGCTGATCATTCACCACCTCCATCCCCAACCGCCAAAATAATTGAAATATCCTGAAATGATATTGGTTAGGTTTTGTATTCCGGTATTAAATGGTGGGTAAGTCCCACTTGGTCATTCATTCATTCATTTATTTATTCACATGCTTCCATACCACGAAGGTTTCAAGCATGTCTGTCCCGGGGTCGAGTTCTGGATAGCCAGAGGTCTACTCCGGGACAGAAAATTTAACGGGATAATTTTGAATTTTACTCAAAAATTAAAAATATATATAGGGGGACAAATTTAACTATATTAAAAAAATAATAATAAAAAAAAAATATTTAAAAAAATTTGAAGGTGTAGTCCAAAAATTTATTTAAAAACTATTATTATATCAAAAAAATTCCTAGACTAATAAATTTGTCACCATTTTAAATGGGCGTTCTAAATTAAAATAATACAACAAACTCTAAGCCCTCCCACTTGGTCATTCGTTTTGATCTGTTTAACAAAATACGAACGGTAGTAACATGTTTATTAGCAATCGCTCCCATTATAGACTGGTATTTTGGGGATTTGATGACAT
This sequence comes from Gigantopelta aegis, assembly GCF_016097555.1. Taxonomy (NCBI): domain Eukaryota; kingdom Metazoa; phylum Mollusca; class Gastropoda; order Neomphalida; family Peltospiridae; genus Gigantopelta; species Gigantopelta aegis. The sequence goes on from NC_054706.1 coordinate 54,263,284, forward strand.
CATATCAGTCTAAAATCTATATAGTGTGACAAGCAGTTCAAAAGAACAAGAAGTGTCGGTAATATCTTATAATAACTTCAGCTCCTGATTTATTGATTTCAGTATGGCAGATAATTCAGGTAGGTTGTGTGTCTTTTTTGTTCCATGACTTAGGCCAAAACATTGTTACTTTGATTATGACATTGAACGATTGACCATGCCACAATCTCGACTCGAGAGTCACTCAAATTCACTGACGTGACTGAGTGATTTGCTGATCTCAAAGTAGCATAGGCTACCCGTAACACAATAAAAACGATTCACCGAGTGTGATGAACAATGCCGTTTTATGTTTTATCAACAGATAGGCACCTGTCACTGTTGGATAGATAAAGACTGAAATGTAAAATTAAACAGCAAAGTTGAAATCAGCCAAAAGCTGTTTTCTCGTGCACGGTTCGCGCTAGCCCGAGTACTCTGACTGTAAGAGAGCTAGACGGATGTTTGGACATAAACACGCTCTCATTACAGTCAGAGACCAACCTATGTCTTTTTTTGGCAATTCCTGACTACCAAACGGTAGGCAACGAGTCCCGCTCTAATACCACAACAATCCTATGTTTGACGTCAAATACCTTTACATCAATCATTTTCGAGTTAAGTGATACAAAAAAAATCCACATATTAATCACTAATACACTTACTACAGAAAAAAACCCGACAGCACCCACATTCAGCTACGCTTCGTGACACTCCGTCGCAACAATTGCAAAGCTCGGCGATCTATTTCGAGACTGGGCGATTCCGCCTTGTGCAGCAGTTACAGGGGTCATCTCATAAGAGGAGGCAGTACGTAGAACATACTTTTGCCGTATCCTGTTGATAACACCCCAAATGTATCCTTCAAATTCAAAATGGAATCAATAATGTGTAATTGTTTTGGTTTAATGACGTAATGAAATCCAAATTCATCCAAAACGGCATTAGCCAACTCTTCCATGTTGTAACTTCGCTTGATATGAGACGGCCCCTGTAACTGCTGCACAAGGCGGCATCACCCAGTCTCGAAATAGATCGCCGAGCTTTGCAATTGTTGCGACGGAGTGTCACGAAGCGTAGCTGAATGTGGGTGCTGTCGGGTTTCTTTCTGTAGTAAGTGTATTAGTGATTAATATGTGGATTTTTTTGTATCACTTAACTCGAAAATGATTGATGTAAAGGTATTTGACGTCAAACATAGGATTGTTGTGGTATTAGAGCGGGACTCGTTGCCTACCGTTTGGTAGTCAGGAATTGCCAAAAAAAGACATAGGTTGGTCTCTGACTGTAATGAGAGCGTGTTTATGTCCAAATGTCCGTCTAGCTCTCTTACAGTCAGAGTACTCGGGCTAGGTTCGCGCAATCAACATCCGATTTGTTGTTGTTTGCTTGTCGTTCATTTGTGAGGTTTTTCTTCGCAGTTCGTGAACATTTTCATTAACAATAAAGTTCAGACAAGTAAGTATCTCCATACAAAACGTTACAAACCCTTAAAACCAATAAGTCTTACGATATCTAGAGAGGACAGAACAGTTGGAACATGCCCAGGAGAGGTGAAAGGAACGCACCCCAAGTCTGTGTGCACTCTGGGAAATTTGTCGTGACATAGGCATTTCTGTGCTTCGAGCGACATCTACCGGTGACATCAGAATACTAACTTTCAAAATTATTTCAAGTAATTGGGTCACGGGGATTCCCATGGTATTTATCGATATAAAACCTGCGTTTTCACTCTATTTTATAAAAACGTGATCTAAGCGTGTTACAGTTTTGTAGATTAACCAACATTAGAATTAATTTTCGCGGGCTAAAACTAGGGCGAGCGACTTTAAGATGACCAGAAACACATTGAATATACAGTCACTGATATTATAAAAAAAAGTATATTTGATGTGTAATTTTAGTCATTCAAAGATTTTATTAGTCTGAAACCCTGTACTCTTGTCAAGTTTGCTATTAGAATGTTTGATGTTTAATGTTTTAGATCAAGTTGATGCTGCAGCGGGTGGAAAAGGTCAGGTTGATGAAACAGATGCTAGAGGAACACGAAGTGGTGCAGGAGATATTGGGTAAGTAATAATTAGCATAAACTGTAAAAAAAAACCTCAACTGTCCTAATCCCATTCATTTAAAGGCAGATAAAGGAATTATCTATCCTTAGTTGGTAACCATTTATAAAGGTTTTCGGAATTTCTTTTTTTTTTACATTATTATTTATATTAAAATAACAATTTACTTACATTTTCTTCCTTAGAATATATGAATATCTCTGTACCGTACATTTCTGGTCATTGTAATGTTTTGTAGTATGTATCAATATTGATTTTTGTCCAAAATAATTTCATATATATATATTTGTTATGTCTTCTAATGGCCAAACGAAATTTGAAATAACATGTAAATCATCAAAAAGTTATTCAGAGTTCCAAATGTATTTATTCTTATAATGCAATATATTTAAAACATGTGATGGTTAGATAGTGTTTTAAAACAGGAAAAAAACCCTATTTATCAAGTTCTTTCTTACTAACAACTAACTACTAACTTATTGTCCTGGACAAACAGGACAGATAACTCAGGGTTTTTCCCCCAGGACAGTGAACTTGAACCATGAAATGAATTAATTACGTAAGTTAAAATACAGGTAAATGTGTATATGTCTACGGGAAGATGCATGTAAAATATCCCTTGCTGCTGTAAGACTTACTATAAGGAAGCAGCAGGGGCCTAATTCACTAAACTCTCGCAACTTTGCGATTTCGCAGTGCAATGCTAAAAGACTTGCAAAGAGGATGCTTTGTTGTCTAGTAGAGCCTAAGAGACCTTTGTGAATTAGGCCCCAGGTTTCCTCACTTTCTCTCAACAACCAAATGTCAAAATATCGACATGTGAAGACACCAAACAGTGATGTCATTAAAAATAAAAATAGCAGGTGAAAATCAAATAATAGGCAGCCATTAATCAATAAAAAGTCGACAAGCATTGTTTATTGGAAGTTCGATACCCAGCGACAATTGATTCGATAGCAGGCGAAAAATTGCCGGGTGCCGGCTATTAATGACATCCCTGCCAAATAGCTGTAATTTAAAATGTGCCGAAGTGGTCTTAATAGCAACCCCAGATGAAAAATCTAAACTTAGAGCAATAAAACTAGATGCAAATGGTAGATCTTAAAGAGATCTTTCCTAAACAGTTTAAATTATCTTGGTAGCTCTATTGGAACCAAAGTTACATAGAAAGTAGGTGTCGGAAATCTAACCATTTTTAGAAATCGTGATGTACATTATATTAAGTAAACTAAAGGCCAAAGACGGCACCGGTGCCTAAAATTATTAAGACTTTTCCCTTTAATTTGCTTAATAACTGACAAATCATAATAAAATTTAGCAGTTTAGTGTCCTTTTTCCTGCTGAATCCATTTCTAGACATTAAAATTAAATAACTTGAATAGGTATATGTGAAAAAAGGCAAAATATAATTTGTCAAAATTATATGAATACACATTTGATGAAAAATACTCGGTTACTGTTTCTCTCCTTTTATATCCATTCATTTGTTACACCAAGAAAGTAATGTTCTTTCCTAAATATGACAATTATATGTGATATATACAATACATTGTATTTAGTAAAGCAATTTTCAGTTCTGTTATGTACATTTATTCAGTGGAAAAATCATCTTTCAAGAACTAGTGACCAGTGTGTTTTGAAAATCCATGTCATTCTTCGATATGACCAGTTACTTGACTAAGATATTTCAGATAATTATTTAAAATATAGCTGACTGAACCGGACGAATAGTTTTTGTATTTCTTGATGGTTTGGAATAAACTACTGACGTCCAGAGCCAACACAATCTGGGATGAATCCTTTCTGAATCACAAGTGTCACAACCTTTTTCCGTTTCTCTGTTATTTCATGATCTACCAGTTTATTTGTTTTTAACAGTTTATTATGATTATACTGAAGCAAATTATATAATTTCACATCGGTACCATCATCAAAATCAGTTTGTACATCAACAGTAACAGTTTGAAAACCAGGCACAACACATGTAGATATTTCCACAGGATCTACAATTTTGCGTTCATTAAGCACAATATCTTTATTCGTAGTCGAAGAATTGTGTGTGGAAACACCAACATTCAAAGTGACAGGCAGTGCAAGTGGTCTGGTCATGGTCACAGGAGGTTTAAATGGTCTTATCAGCAGGTCTGCAACAGTCTTGTAACCTGGTACCTTTTTCTTTACGCTTAGTTTTTTCTTAACATCACAAAGACGAATAAGTTTTGAACAAACTGATTTTACATTGGAGCCAGTAAACTGCGGATCTAACTTTGGTAATAAATGGACATGGTCAAGAAGACCTTTATTTGATTGTTCAAAGAAATATTTTAATTCGAGAACAATTCCATTTGATAGCTCTGAAATAGGCTGAATTTCTTCATAGTCCAGAAGTTTTGCTTTTGTTAAGTCAACCTGCAGACATAATGGTCCAGGATATTCCATCTTGCATCATGAATAATTTGGGTAATATATTACATGTAAGAACATGCTTATCTTGGCCTTTGATGAGAATTATGGCAAAGCAAGCTGGGAAAAAAAATATATATATATATATATATATATAGGCCTACATACAGAAATATATTATTACATACCTGATATAAGACTCTTAAGCAAATATTCCTTTTCAGGGATCAAAGTTAACATTTTTGCCTAGGAGTACTGTGCACCGTAACTAAGAAACATAAGAGCAAAACTAGAGCTGAGCGGTGTTGAAATTTGAGGTTCGGTATCAAGATCATTAATTTTTTGTGTGATTTACCTCAATATCGGTAGGGTATTCAGTATTGACACAATACCAATATTATATAGATACCAATATTGAGCCGTATTTTCGGTATACTTGGCTTTAAATGCATTCTTGAGTTAAGTCTCACCTGCTAATTTCATCTAAATAAAATTAACTTCTATAGACAAGGCTCTCATCTGATTTATGCCCAACCCATTTTGCGTTCGTCAGATATATTGTTAGTGCTTTACTAAATGGCGGAGGAAACATTTTTCAATGATGAAATTTCAGTACGGTAAATCGGTATTGACATGATACCGATACCGAATGGTATATACGTTATACCACCTAGCTCTAAGCAAAATACTTATTTTAGGAGCAAAACTTTCATTGTAAAAAATAAAAGTAGTTTATGATTTTTACTGAACATTCAAGACTGTAAGCACATGTTAAGATATTTTAAAATAGCTAATATTTTATAATATACAGTATTTCCTTGAAAATTATTCAAAAGTGGTTAATTTAAAATAGACAGGATGAGCTGTGGCTAATTCGAGACCTTCTTTCATTTCAGTCAGACAGAGTATGGGTTTGCAACGGGTGAGTTACCAGTAGAGAAGGAGTCGTCTCTGTTGTCAGACGAATACAAGATGAACTATCCGAACAGAGGACTGGCAGTGATAATCAACAATCGAGACTTCGCATCACACACGAATATGGGAACTCGCACAGGGACAGATCAAGATAAAATTAATATTAACAATCGTCTGCGCGTGTTGGATTTCACGACGGAAATCTATGACAATATGTCTATTAACGATATGAAGATGCTAATGAAGAAGGGTGGGTACATTTATTTGAAAAGCAGAAATTTCTTTTGTAGGTTTTTGTTTTCTTAGGAAGTACATTTCTGTCTCTACCCATTTAGTTGTCATTGGTACTGTACACAATCTAAGCTTTGGCATGGATGGTAATGCTGTTTACTCAGATACTGTTTTGCTGTGTATTCAAATGCTGTCTTGCTGTTTATTCAAATACTGTCTTGCTGTTTATTCAGATGCTGTCATGCTACTAAACAATGCATTCACATCATCAAGGGAACATATATTTTAAGCATCTTAAACCATTGATGTGTGCAGTGCAGATTTTGTGCATTTCCATCAATAGTCCTATTCAGTTAACACTGATAACCCCCCATCAATGAACACATTCCCTGCACCAGAACAGAGTTTCAGATACACTCTTGTGTTGGTCAACTCTCAGACATGCACAGTGCTCTCGACAGGAAGCAAATCATCTGGTTGATTGAAAAAACAAAGCTGTCATTATCAATGTCATATGTTACTGTAACAGTGGCAAATTGATTAATAAACATTTGAAATTGATGGGATTTTTGGGGGCTTATTTTCATATTTTTAGTTTATTTGTCTTGTTGGACAAGTTGTTATATATAGAGAATAACTAGTTAATGATGTAGGATATGAGCTTTATCCTGTAAAGGTAGGAATGGAAAATTCTGAGATTCTTGCTAAGCGCACTCTTCAATTGGCTTGAAGAGTTTAAAGCTGATATCCTGCGTCATTAACTAGTTATTATTTTTAATATGTGATCCATAAAAATTAAGCTGAAAAGCTATTATTTCTGTTATTTTAGATAACATTGTACGATGATCTAGAAGTCAAATGAATGATTTTGTAATGAATCTATGCATGTGACGTCATGTGCGTGTTAATAGAGAATAACTAGTTCATTACGTCGGATATCTGCTTTATCCTGTGAAGGTAAGAATGGAAAATTTCACGAGGCTCTGCCGAGTGGAATTTCTCATTCGGCCTGTACCTACCAGCCTTATGTCCAATGGCTTAACTACGACGCCACCGAGGCCGGTGTTATGGTACTAATTTTGTCTTACTATTGTTTTCTATTAAAATCTTTTCAGTCACTAATATTGAATGCTTGTATTTTTTAGCTGGCAAACTAGATCACACACGAAATGACTGTTTTGCCTGTGTGATTCTCTCTCATGGTGAGGAAGGCACAGTGTATGGAACCGACGGTCCCGTGGAAATTAAAGACTTGGTGGAGCCTTTCAAGGGACATAACTGTCCATCTTTAGCCGGAAAACCTAAGTTATTTTTCATTCAGGTGAGAAGCTGTTTTACAAGAGTACAAAGTATTTTCTTTCTTTTTATATAAGAATTGTTTGTCGTGTTTTGTGAGTTTATCAAGGTAAAACAGTCACAAATTATAGATAATCAGGGCGACCAACTTTCCGGAATTTTTCATTCATATCCGGAATTCCGGAATTAATGCCAAATATCCGGAATTTTTTCAAATTCGTTATCATTATTTTTTTTGGAAGCAACCATTTCTGAATATATTTAAAATTTTCTATATTTTTAAATCTCGAGTTTATTAAACAGAGCTTATCATTCTGCCTTCTCCATTGCAACCTGAACTTGGTATTATCGACTGGTTAATGCTATTACTAAGACGTTTGTCTATTGGCTGTATTTGTCAACAGCCGACCAATGAAACTGTTTTTGACAATCAAGTAAACTGAAGCCATGTATGAAATTTGTCTTTCTTGTTATGTAGTTTATGTATTCATTTTAAAGATATTTCAAATATCATATAGTAATTACTACGGGACAGACATCGGTTCTATGGCGATGCATGCAACTTCGCCACTGTGTGTAAAAACCTGAACATATAACAGAACACTTGCGATCGTACGAAAACAAAAGAAACGGATCCACAATTCTCTTCTTATTTTCGTATGCTTTCATGTGCAACATTTCACTAAATATTATTTGTCTACCAGTAATCTGTGACACATTCATGACATTAATATTAATTAATTAATATACCTACCAATTTTGTTTTATTCAAGTACGTTAAACTATAAAAAAATTAAATTTTTACAAACCATTGTTAGATTTTTCCGTGAAAAGTGCTGCACTAATAGTAAAGTAAGCGTAATGCAGAACGATAGCCAGTCTTAATGTGGGTACCAGACGTTTCGTCCCCGATTCAGTTAACCACAAATTGGTTCGACCCCACTGATGAAATAGTGCAAATGTTGCAATGTACCTACATAAAAATAACATTGGTCCCAAGTTTGTCACTTTATTACTAATCTGTAGGTGGGAGTGAAATTGTACTACACAATTTGCTAATAAAGTGGGGCTTTGGGGGGGGGGGGGGGTGATGATTTTTGGTGTTTGGTCTGTGTGTGTGTGTGTGATAATGTTGTTAATTGCTGTACTAGGTGTAGTAACTTTATTTACACTGGTGAATATATTTAGCATGTTTTCCTAGACAAGCCATAAAGTAGGGCTATGCTTAAAAAGGAAGTAGAATAATTCTGCCACTTATGTGGATTGATTTATACTTTTATTATTGAATACATAAATATTAACATTCCAATAAATAATTTAAAAAAAATATTGTTATGTATCTCTTTGGTTGTTATTTTAAAAATATGTCAAATATGGCGCTGTTTAAATTATTTTTATATTTTTGAAAATGGCGTTCGCATGCTTAAAAATTAAAATACCAGAAAATTCCGGTAAAATATTTCCATTAGGTTGGTCGCCCTGTAAAATCGCGTAGCGTAGTGAAGTGATTTTATACAATTTTTTTGACTGTTATACATCGATAAATTTGCAGAAAATTACAAGCAATTCTTATAATTACAAACAGCACAACTTATTTAGTTAAAAACTACACATAATTCATAAATCAGTTTCTAACGTTCTTCCCATGATCTACTTTACGTAATGACGTTATTTTCGAGTTTAAAATCCTTTACTTCGCAACGCAATTTTATGCAGCTTGTGACAGTTGTAAATTCATTAAAATAAATGACAAACAGATTTTATATAATTACAAAGATAGGAGCTTGTGCAGAGGGTGGGTTATGGCAGTCGAACCATCCCCCTTGATCAAGCAAATATTCTCTTTTTTGCAATACTTTTCTGGGGAAGCATGTATTAACCCCACATAAATTTTGCTAGCCACAGTTTAGCCCCCACCCACTTCTAAAATGTATGCACAAGCACCTGGACACACCATATTTAGTTAAAATACACTTAAATCAGCTTCTAGTGTCCTTTCCATGACCTGTTTTACGTAATGACGTCCTAGCTGGCATAATTACGTCATTTTTTGCGGTTTATCGAAGGATAACATTTTCTTCGATGTCCTCCAATCAGAATTAAGGAAATTGTTTAAACGCGTAAATTTTGTAATTATATCATAATATAAGAGCATGTTGCATTAAGTGATAATAATGAACACTGAAGCTGCAATCAGTGATTAAGCAGGATCAAAGGAATATTCTGAGATTTTAGAAACATGACCATAACAGCACAGAAAATAAATATTTGTAAAACCCCTGAGCACAAAGGGCAAAATTTACGAAAGGTATTTATCCCTTAGTCTTATCATTATTATATATATTATGAAATGCACATACATAATATTATTCTTTTTAAAAATCTATTCAGGCCTGCCGAGGCCAATCTTTTGACAAGGGAGTAACAGTCTGTGATGCATTGGGAGGGAAAGGTGGCTCCCTACCCATGGAGCCAGTAACATATCGAATTCCGACAGAGGCAGATTTTCTCATGGCTTACTCAGTGGTACCAGGTATGGCCAACTTTAAATACCCTTTGTTTTGCTGTAACCTAACCCACAATTCATTGCACTACCAGCCCCACCCCCACCTGCACCCCATACACATACACACACTTACTATATGCTTCATTTGAGAGCAGATGTATGCATTTAACCAGTCATATAATGTATTAATCAATGGTATTTTAAGGCAACTGAATTTCAAAAGTGTAAGTCCCAGGGAACTTAAGTCCTGATTACTTAACGGCATTCTAAACCTTCTCATAAAAACTGTGGAGTAAATTTGTTTCACATTGCCATCATTTATAAATTTAAAATATATCTTTTCCTCTCTGCCCTCCCTCCCTCCCTCAAGAGAAAATTTAGAAAAAGCAAAGAAATGTAATTCTGTATTCTGATGAAACTAAAGTCTCTATAAACTAGAGCTACAAAATGTTCTCAATGTCATGCTTATTGACATCGCGATGTCGTGCTTATTGCCATCTCGATGTCGTGCTTATTGACAAATCTCGATGTCATGCTTAATGACATCTCGATGTCGTGCTTATTTACAAATCTCGATGTCGTGCTTATTGACATCTCGATGTCGTGCTTATTGACATCTCGATGTCGTGCTTATTGACATCTCGATGTCGTGCTTATTGCCATCTCGATGTCCTGCTTATTGACATCTCGATGTCATGCTTAATGACATCTCGATGTCGTGCTTATTTACAAATCTCGATGTCGTGCGTATTGACATCTCGATGTCGTGCTTATTGCCATCTCGATGTCATGCTTATTGACATCTCGATTGCATGCTTATTGACATCTCGATTGCATGCTTATTGACATCTCGATGTCATGCTTATTGTCATCTCGATTGCATGCTTATTGACATCTCGATTGCATGCTTATTGACATCATCAGAAGAGGTGAGTGATGTAGCTCACAGGGTTCGCACGCATCCTGAGAAACCCTGGAAAGTGCCCCAAATTTTATTTTCATCCTGGAAAGTGCTTAAAACCCCTTGAAAGATAAATTTACGCCCTGGAAAGTCCTGGAATTTTATTATTATATACATTTTTTATTTATTTTTTTCATTTAATAATTATGTGGAAAATATATTTATAAATAATCACATTTCACGTCTGGTTCCAAACTATATCCTTCACACAACAGTAATTATAAGAGGTCAACTGCCATTGGTCAACTGTTAAAATACATACACAGTAAGAAAGCGTGGACAGAAATGAACACAACTTGTGATTGGTTGAATAAATTATGTAACTGTCAGTAGTCTTTGTTTCTGACGTTTGTGAGTTCAAAACTACTGTCAAAGATAAATAATTTAGTAGATAGCTGTAACCAGCGCCTTCCAACAAAACAAATACTCCTACGGCTTATGTCTGCTATGCTTCTGTTGACACATATACTACGGCTTAAGTCTGCTATGCTTCAGTTGACACATATTCTTTTGATCTCCATTGAAGTCTAAGATGACTCAATACACAGTGATAGGGTATCAACATGTCAAGGCATGTCACTGAAGCGACCAATTAACTAAAAAAAACAATCATTTTATGGGTTTGGTTTGATTGTTTGTGATATAAATTGGTGGTAACAAAGAGTCCACTTCAAGAGATTATTTTTGTCCTTACAATGAATAATGTGTTTGACATTTAGTTACTCACGGAAACAGGTATAATTCCGGTAAATTTCGGATTTCAAACATGATGTCACTAATGAGTTTGAAATAATTATTAATGGAAATAAAACATGTTTATATGATTCGTGTAATTTTGTCATTAGGTACTTTTTAAAAACGACATAAATAATGATTTAAAGTACATACATGTACTCTATAAGCACTGACCTATACACGTAATACCGTAAATGTATTAATTAATGTTTAGACATATTATGACTTAAATTTTTAACAAATCTTTTTTTTTTTTTTTTTTCCTTTTTTCTTTTTTTGTTGTTGAAATAATAGATCTGGATAATACCAGTAATTAAAGATTACTCTCTTTTTTTCCTTCATAGTTTTGGGTAGAAGAGTGAGTTTTTTTTAATTGTTAAAAATCTGGATAATATAAATTAAACATAAAATTTTATTTATTTATGTATTTTTATATAACGACACCCCAGTATATTGTTTATTTATTTATTGTTTATTTGTAAGTGAATTACAAGTCTTTTAAAAATAAATAAAATACTTTGATGGATTATTCTATCAGGGTTTTAGATCTCATTAATTAGGGCACAACTGGTTTTTTGTCTGTTCTGAGCACTCTTAGATCTTGTTAATATAGTAATGTTAATAACAGCTGGTAATGATGTTGATGAAATGCATTTCAAGTTATATCAGTCAAATTAAGCTTAATATTTTAGTGGTATTGAGCTAAAAATATTTATTGTTTATACTCAGTTTGGGCTGGCTTGTTTTGGGCATATATATTTTTGAGGTTAGCATATAACATTGTTTATACGGTACTCAGTTTGGGCTGGCTTGTTTTGGGCATATATATTTTGGGCACAATGTTTATTGCCTCGACTTTGGTGCAATCAAAAAGCCCCATCTATATAAAGTTATATAATTCTGAATCTTGACCAAAAATAAATGGATCTTGACCAAAAATAATTGAATGCCTAAAAACATTTCCACAAAGTGGTTAGGTATGTAATATGGCTATGGAGTGTTTTGCTGTAAGATCCACACACAGTAAAAAAAAATCTGCACACTACAATATTTTTTTTATTTATGTATTTTTTACAACTTTAGCATCCATGTGATATGTCTAGATTAGGTGTAGCTTATGTTTGAGACATAAAAACCACTGAATAAACAGTTTACTGGGGGTGTCATTAAAAAAAAAAATCCTTTCTAGGTAATGTATTCAGACTCCTGGAAAAATGTAAAAAAGTCCTGGAAAATGAAAATGTTTTAAGTGTATGAACCCTGAGCTCAGTGATAGAGTATTCGCCCTCCCTGGATTCTGGCCCAGTGCTCCACGACTGGTATATACTGTTCTTGTTTATTCACAAAATGCATATAAAAGATCCCTAGCTGCTTTACCAACAAAATTAGTTCATGTGGTTGCAGCAGGTTTCCATATGTTAGGACACTAAATAGTCGAAGTTTAAAATGTACCGAGGTGTCATTAAACAAATATTCATTTCTTTTCTTTTAATCATTAATAAGAAGACTTCCTGATCATGTCAGTAGCATGTTAATAAAATGTGAAGAACATTTTGTGATTCTAGACTGAGATTTTAATACTACTTCATGGAAACAATACATTAATTTTGTTTTGTTTAATTTTTAATTTCCAGGTTACTTTTCTTGGAGGAACTCAACTCATGGTTCCTGGTTTATTCGGGCGCTGAGCGAGGTCCTCAAAGAACATGCCGACACGCTCGACCTCATGACAATGATGACACGGGTGAACAAAAAAGTCGCCTATGAATTTGAATCAAACGCTGCAAAAGAATTCATGAACCAAAAGCAGATCCCTTGCATTACGTCCATGTTGACGAAAGATGTGTACTTCCGGCCGAAGCCTCATTGACTGAAGCCCTCAACTTGATTGAAGTTTTTCATGATTTTTCATGTCATTTATTTTTGGGGGTGGGGTGTAGGCGGTGGGGTATGTCCAGTTCATCCATACATGTAGTAATTATGTGTCTTCATGTAGCATCACCTGCATTCAAGGAAGTCGGTCCTCGTGGCTGGTAATGGACTCTACAAGATCTCAGAATATTTATATACTACTGCTTTTACTTGATGTAAATATCCATCACACTAACACCTGCAGGTAACCCATCCACCATTAACCCATCCACCCACTCATAGCCCTACCCCATCCAGCCCCACCCTGGTCACCTCTCTATGACACCAGGTGTACATCGGTCTCAATGCTGTATTAATTATTGTATATTGTGACCTGTGTAAGAAGGTCACTTGTTAATAAGATCATTTTTTGCCTGTGGGTTAATACCTTTTCGTAATTTTTATAGATGATTTTAGGCGGTAAGCATGGGAGTGAAATTTATAGTTTTGAAATAATAATAGTGCTATAATTGTATATATTTAAAAATAAGAAGAAAAAAAACATCACCCAACAACTCACCATTCCAAGTGTAAGATCTTAGAGTAATTTTGAATGTGCAGTGTATGTGATTCTGTGTGTAATGTTTTTACTTTTAGTATATAATGTTTATTTTTTCAGTACTATTGATATTGGTACACTGTTATGTTCTACATTAAAATGGGAGATTAATATCAAGCTGAAATGGATTTCAACATTAATTGAAAAAATATTTTATTGCATAAACAAACAAAGGATTGAGCACAAGTTTACCAACTTAATGGCCCTGTCCTATGTTTATGATTAATTGCCCTATTTATGTTAAAATTGTCGTTTTGCTTCCTCATCTTGTAATGATGTTTGCCAATACTCAACTTAAAAAAAAGAGAGAAGAAATGTGCATGTATTTAAAAACTATATCAGTCAGAATATGTAATTATTTCATCAAATTAAACTAAAATTTAACAATTGTATTTAAAATTCACAATTGGTCAATTTCGTGGGTGACACAGCTAATCTTGACTCTACTGTAGTTTTAATAAATGCATGTTTCTGCTCTATTGTCATTTGCCTGGATACAGCTAAACAGGTCAGAGGCATTCTTGTTGTAGTAGACACTGATTGTATGTTACTGAGGTTAAAGCTAGATTTAATCGAAGAATGATGCATCACAGGATGAAAATTGAACAGAATGATATATTCTAAATTCTTAGAGATTGCAGCTTGGATTGCAGACATCCTTTAGGTGTTTTAAACATTTAGAAGGCCATCTTTCAACAAACTAGTGAGCAGCAATCCATGACTTCAGAGTTAGGTCGTTGTTTGCCAGGAGAGGCTCCCCTCCACACGCCACAGTTTTAGTAGAGTGCAAGCTGATCGCCTTGAAATAATATTTTTTATGAATTTTATTTGAAAGTTCATGTGATTGCTTGCCTTGCATCATTTAAGGAGAGTGATCTTCAGCTCGCCTTAATTTTGCTCAAAGCGAAGGCTAGATTGATTTGTATTTTGTTTCTCTTTTCGTTGTTGTTTTTGTTTTTTTGTTTTTTTTGGTGGTATTTGTATAGAGATGTTATTATTAGAGAGAAAAATTATATTATGTATATGTATATGGGGTTATGAGTTTGGGCTATGTTTTAGAGTTGTGCTATGTAAACTACAGTAGAACCTGCCTAAACCGGGTCACTTAGGGACCTCGGCATTTCTCCGGTTTAGAGAGGGATCCCGAATGTCTAGGATTTTCAGTTTGGTCACCATTTTATATATTCATTCTTGTTGGGGAAAAGGCAGAAATTGGAATCCTGAAACGAGAACCTGTAATACATTAATAAATTTATTACTTATGATAATCACTCGTAATCACATTAGTTGAAACAAACAATGATCATACTATCACATACTAAAAGCACATGTTTAATATACAAAAGGACAACAAGTTAACTGTAGGCTATGTTGATTGTCGTATAGGGAATATTAGGTTATGGCCTAATAAGTTAACAAATCAATATATATCACTTTGTAACACAAGAAACTGTTAAGAATCTGGTTTAGGCACATTTCACTGTATTTGTTTTTAAGTTGGTCCTGATGGGTATTCTTATTCCTGAGCATACCTGTTCATGTATAAGGAATTAATATGTTAACTTTGGGTATTGCAGTGTAGGAAAAGCATCTTGAAAAACAGCTACAGGGTAAAAAAAAGAAAAAGAAGATATATATTATATATATATATATATATATATACACATACTTTATGGTATTTAAAGTTTAAAAAGTCCCTATCTATTTTACTGTACCAATTACTAAAACATTCAGGTTCGGGCCCCTTAGTGTAATTTTTGGTCGAACAATATGTATTACAGCATACACAAGAAGTACAAACTTATCCCATCCACCTATCAAGGACCGTTTAAATTCTATTTTCAAAAACAATGGATTTTGGGCCGTCTATTAAAAAACCCAGGATCTGCGCCTGACACTTACGGTAAAGTAGATCAATGTCTTGGATACTATGTAGCCTTTTGTATTTGTCTTCTGTTTATATACTCTGAACTCAACTAAAAACGCACCAGTCAGATTTGTGGCTGTAAAAAGGAAGGAAGGAAATGTTTTATTTAACGATGCATTCAACACTTTTTATTTACGGTTATATGGCGTCTGACTTATTGTTGAGGACCGCACAGATATTGAGAGAGGAGACCCGCTGTCGCCACTTCATGGGCTAGTCTTTTCAATTAACAGCAAGGGATCTTTTATATGCACCATCCCACAGACAGGATAGTACATATCACGGCCTTTGTAACGGGTTTCCTCTGATGACTACGAGTCACAATTGCCAAATGTTTGACATTCAATAGCCGATGATTACTTAATTTGTTACACCTTGTGGAGCACTGGCTGAAATGAGAAATAGCCCAATGGGCCCACCGATGGGAATCAATCTTAGTTCAATCGTGGATCAGGGGCCTAATTCACTAAACTCTAGCAACTTTGCAATCTCGCAGTGCAATGCTAAAAGACATGTCTAGCAGGGCCTAAGATCTTTGTGAATTAGGCTTGTAAAAAGGATATTGGAAGAAAAACATTATACCCGCACTATCTAAAAACTCATGGGTTAAGGTTATTGGGTATGTAGTAACCTCAAATGCAATAGCAAAAACAACTCAAAATTGGGTGGTGTGTTTTTAATGGAGTACAGTATATATTAACCATTATCATACACACTTGCACACATTTGCATTCATGTGGTTAAAATACATGATACCATAATAATCACATTGCCACATTGAAGGATAATCAATTTTATTCTATGATATTAAACTTTTAAACACTAAAGCACAGATATGATGTTACAGTAGTGTTTATGAAGTATGCGGAATTCTGGTATAATCTGAGAGGAAACTGCTACATTTTATTATTAGCAGCATGGGATCTTTTACCTGCACTTTACCACAGCAGGATAGCACATACCATGACCTATGATTTACCAGTCGTGGGGCACTTGTTGGGATGAGAATGATGTAGTTTTAATGAAAGTTTTTTTTGTTTAATGACGCCACTACAGCACATTGATTAATAGTTTTAATGAAGTTTGATTGAGTATAATGACTGGCAGATTTGGGCATATATGAGGTGGTGGGCTTTGCTCATGTTAAATTCATACATTGATTTCATTAAAAAAAAACACTTTTAATTTCTATCTCCAAAGGCTTTAAGTCTTTGGGAAAACCATTATTTAAGTGATTAGGTAAATTAGTTTAAAATTATAAATAAATTAACTCACTGGAATGGGAAAGGGACATCTCTGAAGATAATGCACCCCCCCCCCCCAGTTTGAAAGTGAATTAAACACACACACACACACACACACACACACACACACACACCATTCCATTACCAGTTTCTGTCATCTACTGATGCCAATGTCGGATTCAAGGCAATAAAATTAAGTAATATGAAACTTATTTGAAGTATATAAAATTCATACCACACTGATGCTCAGGTAGCATTTTCTATTTATTCACTGAACTTCAACATTGTCAATGTTAGTGTATCATTAATTAGTGATTAAATAAGATAACACACCTTTTGACCTCTTACTGTGCTGTCCAAATAATTTGCAACACATTGTCTAAAAAAAGTAAAAAATAAAAAAATATATATAGTTACTAATACTGGTGCAGGTTTTTTATATATATATATATATATATATATATATATATATATATATATATATATATATATATATATATATATACATGTAGTTACAGATATGGTGTCTTTATAATATATATATATATATTTAATGTATGTGTAATAAAAAAAATATAATAATAATCCAGATATAACTTTGAGTAATCAATGGTCATGCACATAAGGGCAAACAGTAAAGTAAACATGAGTAACCAACAAAGTAATTAAATAAATATTATTTACTTCCAGTATCTTATTGGTTCAGTGCTATATATAACACACTAATTATTATTAATATGTACTGCCAAATTCATTTGCCAAAACAATTTTTTAAATAGATCTCACTTTTGACATACTAAGTAACAAATTGTCATGCAATCCATACTTATTGGTATTAGAGAAAACTAATTTTTTTATTGATGAACAAAGAAACCATGTAAATACTTATTGAAATGTTGTTCATTTTAGACATAGTCCTGTTAACAGACCAGGAAGTGTAATTATTTATCTGCTGATAATATGACTCATTGGTTCGTGCAGTCGCACAAGCTTTAGAAAAAATGTGACGTGTAATTATTGATTACATCACGATAACTAACATTATGTACTTGAAAATTGTTAAATAATAGCTTATACACTGAATACCAATATTACCATGGCATTATTAGGTTATTAAGTAATGTATACTAAGCGACAAACAAAATGCAATTTGCAAAATAATAATTAAAGGGCCGAATTTACAAATCCTGGGGTGTTTTTTAAATGCAGGTGTTTAAGCATTGGAAATGTATATATTTACGTGCATGTAAGAATAAACGTGCTTTGTACATTAGGCTCACAATGTTTTAAAGAGAGAGATGTGAAGAAGAACATTGACATTGTGATTTTAGGATTTCAAGCAAAAGGAAAATTAATTAATACGATATACGATTATTTACACTATGGGAATAAAGTACAGGGCCCTATTTCACAAAACACTGTAAGCCTAGTTTACACGTAAACGTAAATCTACGACTAGACTAAACCACAATTTTTATTACTATTATAGTACAACAAATATAGTTAAAAGTACACATATGTCATTTTCTTTTGTTCTTAAAATACTCTTATCTTCTGTAATGATGCCAAACTCATTTAAATGTATGACCGGTATAACTGCTAGTCGCAGACGTAACCATACGATGTTTTGTGAAATAGGCCCCAGTATTTGTATTTACTCACATTTCTGTTGTTGCTCACTATATTTTCTGTTCTATCCTCATGTAGATTGGTGTTTGTATTTGTAAAGGCTTTGTACAGATAAACATTTATAAAATGCACTACTGTTAATACATGTATTTTTTTTTATGTCAGTGATGCTTTTTGTTCATTTTGCTCAGGGCTGTTCCAGAATTAACCACATGGGTGGGTGGGTGGGTGCTGTGGTTTTGTATATCCACCCCCAAAATAAAATTTTATTGAAGTTAAATAAGCTTAGAGAAAATATTGCAGCACACTCACCTGGTGCTTCCCGTCTCCCCCATGATGAGTTTGGAAAAGCCCTTACATAACCATGACGCCTGTGGAATAAAGTTACGTACATACAGTCATACCTTGTTTAATCTAGAAACAGGACAATACCAGTATTTGATGTGGAATAGCACAATATCAAAACATTTAGGTGGTTTATTACTACAGTTCTCATAAAGGGGTCATAGAACAGTTACATAACATTAATTCAGGTAATGTGTACCTCCCTTTCTCTCATGTTTTGTAACCTAAAGTTAATCTCCCCTCTAGAATTATTTCCCACATTTATTACTGCCCATTCACAGTGACTATTACGTAATATTGTGACTGTTATTTTATACTGCAAACATTATATATGAATATTTGGAACAGTGATGATGTGTTATTAAACATTTTAAAAAATATCTGTAGTAAGACAAAATGGCCATGACTTGATTATGGTACATCTGTTAGGAATAAAGACTTATATTTTTTTTTCATTTACATTTTTTAACTCTTTTCAAACATCCTTGTCTCCTCCCTCTTTGAGCATTATGTAATTGTTGAATGACCTCCACTGATGTAATAATATTATTTATCTATGACATGTGAATTGTAAGATAATCCATGTGGTGTGTAATGTACAGGGGATGAGGAATACTAAACCAGGCCACAAATAGATCTGTAATGCATACTTAACTGATAGTTTATGTCAAATGGTGAAATGGATATAAAATAACATGCTCATTTAAATGTGCCTTTTGTCAATATATAAATGCCATTATTGTCCTAAAAAGCCAGTAAGTGGAGAATGAACAATTCTGAGAAAGTATTTTTTTTAAATTTGACTTTTATCCATTTGATAACGGCTTTATTAAGCAGTTGATTGATTTTGTTTCACATTGTGTTCCAGGAAGACATTTCTCTGGTGTCTTGCTATATTATTTTAATTCGTAATTTAAAATACCACAATTCATATAATATGGAGGCTATATCTAGAGGGTGGAGGGAGACGGGGGATGAGTTATCCCCAGAAAAATCTTTAAACATTTTCAATTTCTGTCTAGCTGGAGAAGGTCTTAGATTATTTTGTCAGATTCTTTTTTTTTTCTGTCTCCACCTCCCCACCCTCATTATTTTAGTCTAGGTGTGTCCCTGGCTTTATACCATAATTCAACTATGTATCAAAATATTGATAAGGTAACGTACTTGACAAAATTAATCAAGGGCCAGTAGAGATTTTGGTAAATCTTTGTCCGTGTCAAATTATTTTAGCAAGTTTTGATCACAGATAACTTTAAACATTATTTACCGGCGTTGTGGTTAAGCCATCGGTCTACAGGCTGGTAGGTACTGGGTTTGGATCCCAGTCGAGGCATGGGATTTTTAATCCAGATACTGACTCCAAACCCCGAGTGAGTGCTCCGCAAGGCTCAATGGGTAGGTGTAAACCACTTGCACCGACCAGTGATCCATAACTGGTTCAACAAAGGCCATGGTTTTTGCTATCCTGCCTGTGGGAAGTGCAAATAAAAGATCCCTTGCTGCTAATCGGAAAGAGTAGCCCATGTAGTGGCGACAGCGGGTTTCCTCTCAAAATTTGTGTGGTCCTTAACCATATGTCTGACGCCATATAACCGTAAATAAAATGTGTTGAGTGTGTTGTTAAATAAAACATTTCTTTCTTTAAACATTATTTCAGGAACATTTGACCCATGAATACATGCAAACATTTTGCCTTTGGTGGGTTTTAAACGCATTATGAAAACTACGAAAAAACACATTAATTGGGCTAGGATTCCATACACACTGGTTCATAATGATAATTGTCTTTTTTTTTCACTCAGAATTGTTGTTCAAATAATTATGTTTACACACTGCTACAATGGCAAAATCTGTGGGGTTTTTTTAATCATATCTAAGAGAAAATACTAAAAATATCTACTGGCCATTAATAATTCTGTTGAGTATAAGTGCAATATGATGATAGTGTAAGTGGTTGAATAAAATACTTCCTTCTGACAAATAAAATGTATATATTTAAGTTAATATTTTGTTGGGTCATTTAGCACATCAACGGTCATTTGATCCTACTTGTAAGAATTGAATTGTCCATTTCTATGATACTCTTGTGATTTATATGTCCCGGTTATTAGCATAATATTTTAATGGATCTTTTATAGGTAAAATAAATGGATTATATGGCAGTTTACAATTATAACAATATGTAAAAAAAAAAAAAAAATCAAATATATGTACTTCTCTTTTTTTATTGTCCTTAATTCATATTATTGCCTTATTTTTGTGTTGACTCCATTAAATAATCTCATAAGCATATTGTTTTTGATAAGTTACTTACACATTATTGCATTAATATTGGTGTTCGGTTCATTCAGATGGTTTTGTGTTACAAATTGATTATTGATGTGTACCTTAGTTCATATGTCAAGATTTAGCTCAATAATAGAGCATTTGGCTTCTGTGCATTGAGCAGGTGGATTAATTGTCTTCAATGAACCGACAGGCCTGGTATGTCTAATGCTGTGGTACTAGGATGTGGCATCATGTCAGTTAAAAAATACATTGTTTTGTTTAACGACACCACTAGAGCACATTGATTTATTGATCATCGGCTATTGGATGTCAAACCAAGTAGCAGCAGCACGTTTTCTTTCCCTTTGAAGAGTAACCATGTTAGACATGTTAAAAATGTACTGAGGTGTCGTCCAGCATTCTTTTTTTTCCTTTTGTTCACATAGAACAAGATAGTGACAACTATAACATTGTTTCTTCAAGAAAGAAGTCAGGAAATGTTTTATTTAACGACGCACTCAATACATTTTAAGTAGTTATATAGCGTCGGACATGTGGTTAAGGACCACACAGATATTGAGAGAGGAAACCTGTTGTTGCCACTTCGTGAGCTACTCTTTTTCGATTAGCAGCAAGGGATCTTAAATAAAACATTTCCCTCTTTCCTTGACAGGAGCTAGTTTAATGTGCACATGTAGAGTAAGCTGTTGTAGCAAACACCTGTTTTGTGTGTAGGTTCTGACATGGGTCAGTTTCTTCATCCAAGACGGGAGTAGATGTTTGATGTTTGAGCAAGTTTTTGTAGTCTTAAATACACGACAGATGGAAATAAAAAATGTTTAACAATCAATAGAGCAAATTAATTAATTACTGGCTATTAGATGTCAAACATTTGATGATTCAAAAACATATTTTTCAGTGGAAACATGCTACATTTTTGAATTAGCATGATATGTGTTATAGCAATTTTTTTAAGACAGTCTTTGATATACCAGTCATGTGGCAGTAGATGGGATGTGTGGAGAAAAACACAGTTGGTTTGTTGATGGAGAAGACTGAAAAAATAATTTTTCGGTGAAAATAAAATCACAAAAAACTAGTGATGTAAACTTATGTTTTTCTTATTAAATGTATAATAAATGACATGCAATAGAGTACAATAAATTGTAATACGTCTGCATATTTAATAATAAATATTTTCTATATGTCCAAATGCAGTTTCAAGTGTTTTCTTTTTACATCATGTTACACAATTATGCAGTTTTAATCATGTATGTGTACATTATTATTATTGTCTTTAAATACGGATGCAGTGTATTACTGGTAAGAATTTCTGGAAATGTCATAAATAGTTATCACAAACAACTTGTGTAAGATGTTAATTAAATAAATATATATATGCAGAAATGTGTTTACATATTTTTCTTTCATGATTATAATTATGTTGACCGTTGTAGCACGTGTATGTTAATTGCCAGTACCCTGACTATTGAAGTTATTATCCAAATGTGGTGTTATGGGGATTTAGTTTTCTACATATATACCTACATATGTACGTACACATATGTACCGTACATGACATCATGATGTCACTGCTTTAGCGACTTCTCGTCCGATTTTCATGAAACTTCGTATATACATTATAGGAATAGGATCCTGATACCTTGAAGAATTTTGTGTTTTGCCAGTCTTGTCAAAGGTCAAGGTCACTATTACTAAAAATAGTAATTAACATCACTGCTTTAGTATGAGTACCGGGTAGTGATTTATATGTCATCAGATTTTGAAGAAAGTTGACGGACCAGAATAGGATCATTCAATCATTACAGAGTAGCAACAACAGATCTTTTGTTGTACGAGCTTTCACAAGTAAAATAACACAACCTTTGATGTACAAGTCATCATAAGCATACAAGATGGAACCAATTTTCAAATTCTGGCAAAAAAGACCAGATGTTTGAACAAAATGAGCCATCATTTTGCCCACAGTATTAGTTGCAATTCATGTAAAAATGCCTAGTGATTTATTTGTAACTCTTATATAGCCATTTGGCAGAAATGCTAAATGCTGAATAAAAAGTACATTTTAGCACAAGTACATTTCAGCATGTACAATATTATCATACAGAATGAGATTACCAACCGGCATCGGTGGTGTAGTGGTTATGCCATCGGACTTTGGCTGGTAGGTACTCGGTTCGTATCCCACTTGAGGCAATGAGGGATTTTTCATGCCAGTACCGGCTCCAACATAGAGTGCACCGCTAGGCTTAATGAGTAGGTGTAAGGCCACATACACGAGTTTCACCCACTTCACGGGTGCGATTATGGGTGTGTCTCCCGAGTGTATGACCCCACAAGGGGAATGATTACCCGGCATGCACTGCAGGTTCCGTGTACCCTGAGCTCGGGTGATACCAAGATAGCTCAACTGACAGCAAGCGTGGAGCACGGATCTGTCAAGTAGTCCCATACCGAAATGGAAATACTGCGGGCGTTTTTTTTTTAAATGTCTTTGTCTCCGTGTTAAATGTTTGTGGCGCTTTAAAAAGAAAGAAAAAAGAATGAGATTACCACCAACCTAGGGCTAGCCTTGAAATAGGAGCCTGTACACCTATACCAGTAACAGGACACTGGTTGGGACTAGAAGGGGGTGGGGGAAGAGAGAGAGAGAGAAAAGAAGACTGGTTTACAGACCACAATCGCTCCCATAACCTATCACACCTTTGTCAAGTGCCATACATGTACAACAGTGAATCCTGCCTCCAGTGTAATACAAAGTACATAATTATTATAGCCTAAATAGTTTAAGTACTGAGGGCAGTGGTTAATCTCAAAGTACAGTTAACTGTAATATTATTGTATTCATAACACCAAAGTTTATCATCGCCAGCTTATTTTGTTTCACCTGAACACCTCAACAGGTGAACGGAAATTAAGTCTTGCAGCTTATAACTAACCTTCCACAGCTGCAAATGAATGAATGATCAATATTTGTCTTTCCCCCCCCCCAAGACAGGCATACGGTAACACTTAGTGTAATTCCATGTTCCACTCGAGTGAGTTTCAAAAGGCTTGGTCTTACAAGTTTTCTGCAGTATTACCAACAACAATAAAAATTCCTCAACTTATTGTTCTGCAGGTGTGCAAGTGATTACACTGTTCACTTACAAACCTAAGAAGATTAAACACTTTATATCCCATGTCCAGCATATCAAGTATTACTGTATTTTGGGTACTGGCCTTGATGGCGCAGTGGTTAAGCCAATGGCAAGGCTGGTAGGTACAGGGTTCGCAACCCAGTGATTATAGGCTGGTAGGTACAGGGTTCGCAACCCAGAGAGTTCTTAAGGGCTCAATGGGTAGGTGTAAGACCAATACACCCTCTTCTCTCTCACTAACCAGCTAACAACTAACCCACCATCCTGGACAGACAGCCCCGACAGCCGAGGTGTGTACCCAGGACAGTGTGCTTGAACCTTAATTGGATATAAGCACGAAAGTAAGTTGAAACGAATGAAGGTATTTTGGGGAATATAAACCCACTGTTATCTTATTCATATTTTTACCTTTGACACCCAATAATGAATGTGTATTTTTGTGCTAGGGCGTTTGTAAAAATTAATTAATTCATAACTTGTTATTTTTTGTCATAACCCCCCCCCCCCAAACTGTAATCAGACAGAAAAAAAAATGGAAAGGAATATTTGTTTAACGACACCTCAGCACATTTTAAACTTCTGTACAGCTATTTAGTGACTTAACATATGGTTATTTTGACACTTGGTTGCGAGAGGAAGGAAATGTTAATTACACTCAAAACACATTTTATTTATGGTTATATGGCGTCGGGGGAGGGGGGGGCCTGTTTTGAGGGGGGGGGGGGGGCAATCCACTGCCACCACTTAGGCTACTCCTATCAATAAAGCTGGAAAGGATCTTTTATATATACTTTTCCACAGATGGGGCAGTAAATACCATTACGGTGAATGTGTCGGTCATGGGGCAAACACTTAGTCCATAGAGAGCAGTTGATCCAGCAACCCACAGCCCCTGGGGCGATCAATCTACACGGGCCTCGTTTTACGAAGCAATCTTAGATCTAAGAAAGTTATGCACTTCAGGTGATATTAGTGGTAAGATCACTTTGTAAAACGAGGCCCAGAGCTACATCCCTTAAATATATTCTCTGAGAATCGATAATCTATCTAGTGGATAATGCTGGGGGTTTTCTATAATACTCGATGCCAAGTAAATACTTCATAAATAAATGCTGGTTGTGTTGAGCTGTATGTCAGTGTGTCTGTCTGTCAGTGTGAGGTTTTCTCTCACGTCCCCCCTCCACACAGACAGACACACACACACATACACCATTTCCGGCAAATACACACACACAGTAAAAAATAAAAATTCAAGAAACTGAAATTTTGTCAACAATGATTTAATGTACATGAAACAAAAGCATGGATATTTACATTGATTTGTCAGTTACATTGTTATAGCTGATTTATATACAAAATATATTTGATAAATCTCCATCTATTTTTTCTTTCATACTGCTCCTAATATATCAATCACTATCTAGATGAAACAAACAAATTGCAGGACAAAAGATATAAATTATTTACAGACCTAAAATCTATTAATTAAATGTATATATTTAATTATCAAAAAACAGAAGGGGAAAAAAAAGCAGACATTTTAAAACCTTTTTACCAGCCATACTTAACTTATGTGTACAATGTACTAATTTTGGTGCCCAAAAAACTTGAAAAAAACATAAAGCTACTAACTTTATGGCATATTACACATGTACAAGCAATTATCATGTCCGATATAATTCAAATATGTGATGTTTAAAATGCCCATGGTATTAAAATATAGTTCATTCGGTCTAGTCTACATTTGCAAGTTAACCTTTTATTGCTGAATACAGACAATCTTTAACAAAAAAGTTAACATTGTATATACATACAAGCAATCTTTTACAAGAAAGTTATAGTATTGTTAAATATAAGTAAAACATTTAAAAAAAAAAAGGTAATATTGTATCAAGGAATCTTTTACAAGAAAGGTAACATTATATTGTTGAATAAAAATAATCTTGGATAGGTCTAAAATATTCAACAATACAGCTAGACTTCTGTCCCGAGACAGACTTCTGGCTATCCAGAGATCGGCCTCGGGACAGACATGCTCAAAGCTCTAGTGGCATATGAGCATGTGCAAAACGTACCCGAGCTGACCTGCTAGACTTCCAAACACAGAACACACAACTTTCAGTAGTTCTGGTGGTCCTTTCTTATACAGGTGGAATTTACTTAGCACCAAAATGTTAAAGGCACAGACTCTAGTAATTAGGCAGTGTAAAATAATTTTCATCTATTTAAAAGTGTTTTTTTACTATTAAATTATATAGTAGTGAAAACTTCTTCTTTAAATGATAAATTCTTTTCATCTATCTAAATGTTTTTTCTTACTATTAAATTATATAGTAGTTAAAATGTCTTCCTTAAATGATAAATTCTGGGCAAATCCAGCATATTTCTTGTCATCCTGCAGTTTGCAGCAGCTAAAAATATATTTTATGGCAAACAGAAAAAACAACTAACAATGTACCTTGAGAACTAGGGTCCGTGACTTTAAAGTGTTAACAAAACAACATTATGCTCACATAACTCATAAGATTGGACGTCATTGTTATATACAAATGGTTCAATCACATGTACATGCATCTACATAGCAAACACAGCAAAATATATTTGCCTATAAATGCATACTTCATAAACTATCATAATGCAAGGGCGAAAAGAGGGAGAAGAAAAGATGATACATTTGAGGAAAACAACATAATACTAAATCACAAACAAGAGTAAGATACAACAGATAATAAATACTATAAAGCTTGAAAGACACACAGGACATTAAGAAATTCCATTCATAGCCTTAATGTGACATACCTAATCAAGTGCTTTAGAAAATAAATATATCTATAAGTTTATAGTATCAGAAATATTTTAGGGCTAAATTTATGATAAATTTATGTATATTTAATAATTTATGATAAATAATATGCTTAACCATACCCATCTTATTTTTGTTCATATTTAAACAAATCCAAAATAAACATGTGATGATCATTCTTCATAAATGTGCGAGGTTTTTTTCCAGTAATACTTAAAGGTTAACTTTATTAAAAAATAATAAAGTTAAGTTAATACCAGACAAAAATATTTTGCCAAGTTATAGTCAAATATCGGAAGATGGCATTATTGAAAATCCTGCATTAAAACTGCCTTTTGACCAATTGTAAAAACCATGAGTTAACTCCATTAAAAAGTGATGTTATTTGCGCTGTTTGTTCCATCTTCAGTTGAATAACAATGTCATGCTCGTTTTTTAAACTGAAGTTTAAAACATTTAACATATTAGGCATTTTTAAAAGATGCTTTGTCACTTTAAATATATCAAGATAGAAATAACAATTTTCACACATTATGGAGAAGACAAAGTATACAGTAAAACAGATTAAACCATAAAGCTCTGTTCATAATTTTATGATAAAGTTAACATTTAATCAGACCGCCCACTTCAATGCATTGTCTTCCCACCACATTAAGAAATGGTACAAAAATCCCCAAAGCCAATCAGATATCAAGTTAAAGTATGGAAAGAAAGTATATTTTTAAGATTATTTTCAACAATGAAATGAATTTTTTCAAAGGATATTTTTCTCGTATTGCAAAAATATACAATTTTACATGACATTGACAAACATGCATGCAAAAACTGGTTTACAGTAAACACACAGACCATCACCTCCACCAATGTAAACCGATGTAGACAATATCCTCAATAAATATGATTATCATATTGTTTTCCTGAGTCCATGCTTCTGAACTGCAGCCCTTCAGAGGCAGATTCAGAGAGGGTGCACACACACTCCTTTTAATTTTGTTTTTTAAACTTGAAATGAAACTATGTTCACAAGCCGATATTATGACATTCTTCAGCTTATTTTCTCACTGCTTTCAAACTGCCGAATGCAAACACTGAATGTTACTAAAGTGATACAGGAGTTTGGGAGGTTTATCATTTATGCACCCCTCTCTTTTCC
The DNA here is from genome assembly GCF_016097555.1 of Gigantopelta aegis. Classification (NCBI taxonomy): domain Eukaryota; kingdom Metazoa; phylum Mollusca; class Gastropoda; order Neomphalida; family Peltospiridae; genus Gigantopelta; species Gigantopelta aegis. Next base: position 54,291,418 of record NC_054706.1, read on the forward strand.
CACCCTATTAAAGCATCCTGTATTTACCCTTGTTCTGTGATCTTTTATATTAGCATATTACAAACGCCTGAAACCATTTTTGTTTGTCACAACATTTGCACTTTTGCTAAAACTGATCTTTCCCCCCACCCCCCAAATGAAGTTATCTACATAATATACCGGTACCTATAGGTAATGGTTTTGACATTTTAATACACATACAAACAAAAACACCAATAGACAAAAACATATGAACGAGATAACTGTTAAAGCTACATATAAATACTTTTGATTGAATACAGTAAATTAGGTTGAGATCTAATATACGGAGAAAACAATTCTGATGCAAGGGCGAGACATAGCCCAGTGGTAAAGCGCTTGCTTGATGTGCGGTCGGTTTGGGATCGATCCTTGTCAGTGGGCCCACTGGGCTATTTCTCGCTCCAGCCAGTGCATCACAACTGGTACATCAAAGGCCGTGGTATGTGCTATCCTGTCTATGGGATGGTGCATATAAAAGATCCCTTGCTGCTAATCAAAAAGAGTAGCCCAGGAAGTGGCGACAGCGGGTTTCTCTCTCAATATCTGTGTGGTCCTTAACCATATGTCTGACGCCATATAACCGTACATAAAATGTGTTGAGTGCGTCGTTAAATAAACCATTTTCTTTCCTTCCAATTCTGATGCACTGAAATTAGGCTTTCTTTCTACAGACCATGCTATGCCAGAAAACTAGATTTTTTTATTTACAAAAATCAATGTGATTACTATTAGGATCTATAGTTTACTATGAATACACTACTTGCAATGACGTTTTTGTGGTGTTAATTGCTGGTTTCAACCTAAATCATGTTATATTTGGAATAATACAATAATGTTGCACAAGTTGTAGTTTAATTAAGCAATTACACATGCAGGATTTACATAATAATGTGTTAAAACTAAGGTACTCCTGCAACAAGAAATAATTTTTACAAAATTGATTAAGCAAGATTACTACTTTTAAAAAATTGTGATCTGTACAGTAATAAAGTGGCAGGTGAAAAATAAAGGACAAATAAACGATTTACTTAAAACACTTTAGCAACATACAGACACTAACATAGCATTAAAAAACAACAAAATAATGCTTTCTCAAAAAAAATTGAAAAAAGAAGCCTTTAATATTAAAGTGGATGAGGGAGTGATAATGTTAGCTCCCCCTTAACCAACAAGGTTCGTCTTATCAGATTATTAGCTATATATATTTGTTTACTAACAATAAATATATAACTTGAGAAAATTAACCAGAAGTGCTCCTAATTACCAGACATCCAAGCAGACCGTCAGATTCTTCCTAGTAGACCTACTAATGGCAAACTTGAGAATCTGTTGTCAATATGGTATGATTTATACAACTCTAACAAAAAGTTTGTTTTGCTTAACACCACCACTAAAGCACATTGCTTTATTAATCATCGGTAACTGGATGTCAAACATTTGGTCCTTTTGACATATACAACTCTAGTAGTAATCATTCATTCATCACTGCATTCAAATAAACACATCTGATTTATCCTACGCTATGCTCTCTATAGCAGCCAAGTTACTAACCTATTCAAATAAAACCAAAATAAAAATAATAAATAACAAAGAGCCGTGACGTGGACTATTACGGTGTATTTGAAACTGTTCGTGAATGGCTGAGAACCCATTCTGGCCACACCACTATGAGAGGTACTCTGGGATTTCGCCTCATCGAAACAGAAGAGTTTCAAATACACTGTGAATGTTTACAATTACAGGGATTTATCCAGGATTTTTCGCCATGGTCCCATGTCTGATGGGAATGGGACAATTAGCATGAGTAAATTATACTTGGGATATGTTTTTCAGGCCAATGAATAATGCAGTAGACTACTGTTAAATTAATTTATTAGCACAAATGTAATGAAATATATATACATATATTGGGATTTTTTAGCATAAAAATTGGTACTTTTCAGTGACATTTTCATTTGGAAAGGGGCCTATGTTCGGACCCACATAATGCCTGGACAAATCCCCAAATTAGTCCAAAGATGACATTATTAGAAAACTCGGAGATGGAATAAATGCACCACATTTTGGCCAAAATCTATTGCTAAAAATAGCCTGGTGAAAAACGAAATATCAAAGATATGGCAACAATGTTAAATCTTTGAGAAAGCTGACAATGAAAAACAACAACAGTAACAACAAAACAAACAAAAAGAAAAAGGTAACATTCCCTTAGGTACTTGCTAAATATGTTTACAAAGTCTCATCACAAATTCACCCAGTTCTTCACAGGTTGTTGAAAATATTGCAGCAAGCCAACTGTCATGGTGGACATCTTGTATTTTGAATCAAACCAATAAACAACACTTCTTGTTCCTACCAATATTCATTAATATTAGTCGTTCTTGAGAGAGTATTAAACATATATGGACATAATGTAACAGAAACTTGGCTACTTCACTCAAACTGAACAGTTAAAACATTCAGCTAAACTTATTATCTACAACATATCTTTGTGGTTTTCTCTATTTATACATTATGTATACATAATCAACAGATATCCAGTAAACTATTTGTCTGTCAGTCAGTCAGTCAGTCAGTTTGTCTGTGTATGTGTTGTTATTTTTATAGTATTGTATGGCATTATAATGCAGTATAAAACAAGAATTCTGTAGAATAAAATGTCTCGCATATCACAACATGGTTTTTTTAGTGCACTGTGATAAACATCCATCGGTGCAACCATAAACCAAGTTTCATTGCTTTAGGACTTATAGTTTGTGAGAAACTGAGCTAAACGCAAAACTTTAACATTAAACATTAACATAAGAGGACTTTAAAGCAAAAGCTGACTCCGTAAACATGAGACACAAAAACTAGAGATGGTTGTTCGCCGATTTGGACCTACAAGTAAAATCCCACAATATTTTCTGAAAGTATTTTTAACATATCTGATAATAGAGGTATTTGGTGGTGTAGGCTTCAAACCATGTTTCAATTTTCTAATTCCTGGTTTGTCTTTAACACCTTAACAAACTTTAAAACAATAAAAAAAACCCAGAACCATCCCCCACTCCATTATACATGAACCATTGCATCTGTTTAATATTTGACTGATGTAAATTAACTGTGACAGTAAAGAATTTCTCTCCACACACAATAAATAGACCGTCGTGCTATAGTCTCCATCACAGATCACTTGACGTAGACCTGCATCTGGGCAGCCGACTGCAGTAGAACTTTGATGCCGGGCATGAAACTGCTGATCTCGGAGAAGTTTCCTTGGCTCACCAGCTGGGTGTACACCGACAGGCTCGAGGTGTAGTCGTACTGCTGAATGGCCTGGATTATTTGGTGAAGACCAACCAACACGCTGGAAGAGAGCTGAAAGAAGAACATAAATATATTATGTTTTACACTATAGCTAATCACTTTATTTGGTGAAGATCAACTAATATGTTGGGAGGGAGCTGAAAGAAGAACACAAATATATTGTTTTACAGGGGACATTTTGTTCACTATATCTAATCACTTTGTTTGGTGAAGACCAACTAACACATTGGGAGAGAGCTGAAAGAAGAAAAAAAAAATCTTGCTCAGGGAAAAGAAGGAATTTACAGTCACGTGACCGGAACAAGTGGAAGCCTAACAGAAGAAGAATTTTAGGCCATCCCATTGGCTGTTGGGATGTTCGAACCAGACTACTACCCATTGGGGAAAATGTTTTACAGGGGACATTTTGTTCACTATAGCTAATTACTTTATTTGGTGAAGGAAGGAAATGCTTTATTTAACAACGCACTCAACACATTTTATTTACGGTTATATGGCGTCGGTTATTTGGTGAATACCAACCAACACATTGGGAGAGAGCTGACAGAAGAACACAAATATATTATGGTTTATAGAGAACATTTTGTTCACTATAGCTAATCGTTTTATTTGGTGAAGACCTCCCAACACGTTAGGAGAGAGCTGAAAGAAGAACAAAAAAATCTTATGTTTTACAGAGAACATTTTGTTCACTATAGCTAATCATTTTATTTGGTGAAGAAGAACAAAAAAGTCTATGTTTTACCGGGAACATTTTGTTCACTATAGCATCACGATTCATAAGCAGACCAATTAATAATAAAACACACACACTTAGCGTTTGAAATAAGCACTTGTCTGTCTGTTCTGACAAGTAAAAATCTGCCTGTACAAGCAAAATGTAAATCAATGGATGTCCAGTGAACAAACTATATATGCAAGTTTCAGATATTGCCACTCAATTTTAAAACATTAATCAGTAGTTGCTAATCAATTTTTTATTGACTAGAAATGTTACTAATCAAAATTACGAAAACAAAATGATCCCCATTTTAAACATAATTTATAATATTGAAAGTCGTAATTTTGAAAACGTTTAGTAGTATGGGAGAATGTATCAGGAAGAGTAGATTCATGAAGTATAATTCAGAATATCCTTGTTTTCCATGAATTTAATTATGAATGCCTTCCCCAACTTCAACAAATATAAATACATAAATATTGTTTTAAAGAAAGAAAAAAGAAATGTTTTATTTAAAGATGCACTGAACACATTTTATTTATGGTTATATGGCATCAGACATATGGTTAAGAACCACACAGATATTGAGAGAAGAAACCCGCCGTCACCACTTCATGGGCTACTCTTTTTGATTAGCAGCAAGGGATCTTTTATATGCACCATACCACAGACAGGTTAATACATACCACAGCCTTTGATATGCTAGTCGTGGTGAACTGGCTGGAACGAGAAATAGCACAATGGGCCCACCGATCCCAGACCAACCGCACATCGAGTGAGCACTTTATCACTGGGCTACGCCCCGCCCCCCAAAATGTTATGAAGGAAGGAAGAAAACACTGTTTCATTAACTGTGTAATCTGCTATAAAGTGTTTATGGACAACATCACAAAATGTTAGGAAGGAAGGAAGAAAACACTGTGTTTCATTAACTGTGTAATCTGCTATAAAGTGTTTATGGACAACATCACAAAATGTTATGAAGGAAGGAAGAAAACACTGTTTCATTAACTGTGTAATCTGCTATAAAGTGTTTATGGACAACATCACAAAATGTTATGAAGGAAGGAAGAAAACACTGTTTCATTAACTGTGTAATCTGCTATAAAGTGTTTATGGACAACATCACAAAATGTTATGAAGGAAGGAAGAAAACACTGTTTCATTAACTGTGTAATCTGCTATAAAGTGTTTATGGACAACATCACAAAATGTTATGAAGGAAGGAAGAAAACACTGTTTCATTAACTGTGTAATCTGCTATAAAGTGTTTATGGACAACATCACAAAATGTTATGAAGGAAGGAAGAAAACACTGTTTCATTAACTGTGTAATCTGCTATAAAGTGTTTATGGACAACATCACAAAATGTTATGAAGGAAGGAAGAAAACACTGTTTCATTAACTGTGTAATCTGCTATAAAGTGTTTATGGACAACATCACAAAATGTTATGAAGGAAGGAAGAAAACACTGTTTCATTAACTGTGTAATCTGCTATAAAGTGTTTATGGACAACATCACAAAATGTTATGAAGGAAGGAAGAAAACACTGTTTCATTAACTGTGTAATCTGCTATAAAGTGTTTATGGACAACATCACAAAATGTTATGAAGGAAGGAAGAAAACACTGTTTCATTAACTGTGTAATCTGCTATAAAGTGTTTATGGACAACATCACAAAATGTTATGAAGGAAGGAAGAAAACACTGTTTCATTAACTGTGTAATCTGCTATAAAGTGTTTATGGACAACATCACAAAATGTTATGAAGGAAGGAAGAAAACACTGTTTCATTAACTGTGTAATCTGCTATAAAGTGTTTATGGACAACATCACAAAATGTTATGAAGGAAGGAAGAAAACACTGTTTCATTAACTGTGTAATCTGCTATAAAGTGTTTATGGACAACATCACAAAATGTTATGAAGGAAGGAAGAAAACACTGTTTCATTAACTGTGTAATCTGCTATAAAGTGTTTATGGACAACATCACAAAATGTTATGAAGGAAGGAAGAAAACACTGTTTCATTAACTGTGTAATCTGCTATAAAGTGTTTATGGACAACATCACAAAATGTTATGAAGGAAGGAAGAAAACACTGTTTCATTAACTGTGTAATCTGCTATAAAGTGTTTATGGACAACATCACAAAATGTTATGAAGGAAGGAAGAAAACACTGTTTCATTAACTGTGTAATCTGCTATAAAGTGTTTATGGACAACATCACAAAATGTTATGAAGGAAGGAAGAAAACACTGTTTCATTAACTGTGTAATCTGCTATAAAGTGTTTATGGACAACATCACAAAATGTTATGAAGGAAGGAAGAAAACACTGTTTCATTAACTGTGTAATCTGCTATAAAGTGTTTATGGACAACATCACAAAATGTTATGAAGGAAGGAAGAAAACACTGTTTCATTAACTGTGTAATCTGCTATAAAGTGTTTATGGACAACATCACAAAATGTTATGAAGGAAGGAAGAAAACACTGTTTCATTAACTGTGTAATCTGCTATAAAGTGTTTATGGACAACATCACAAAATGTTATGAAGGAAGGAAGAAAACACTGTTTCATTAACTGTGTAATCTGCTATAAAGTGTTTATGGACAACATCACAAAATGTTATGAAGGAAGGAAGAAAACACTGTTTCATTAACTGTGTAATCTGCTATAAAGTGTTTATGGACAACATCACAAAATGTTATGAAGGAAGGAAGAAAACACTGTTTCATTAACTGTGTAATCTGCTATAAAGTGTTTATGGACAACATCACAAAATGTTATGAAGGAAGGAAGAAAACACTGTTTCATTAACTGTGTAATCTGCTATAAAGTGTTTATGGACAACATCACAAAATGTTATGAAGGAAGGAAGAAAACACTGTTTCATTAACTGTGTAATCTGCTATAAAGTGTTTATGGACAACATCACAAAATGTTATGAAGGAAGGAAGAAAACACTGTTTCATTAACTGTGTAATCTGCTATAAAGTGTTTATGGACAACATCACAAAATGTTATGAAGGAAGGAAGAAAACACTGTTTCATTAACTGTGTAATCTGCTATAAAGTGTTTATGGACAACATCACAAAATGTTATGAAGGAAGGAAGAAAACACTGTTTCATTAACTGTGTAATCTGCTATAAAGTGTTTATGGACAACATCACAAAATGTTATGAAGGAAGGAAGAAAACACTGTTTCATTAACTGTGTAATCTGCTATAAAGTGTTTATGGACAACATCACAAAATGTTATGAAGGAAGGAAGAAAACACTGTTTCATTAACTGTGTAATCTGCTATAAAGTGTTTATGGACAACATCACAAAATGTTATGAAGGAAGGAAGAAAACACTGTTTCATTAACTGTGTAATCTGCTATAAAGTGTTTATGGACAACATCACAAAATGTTATGAAGGAAGGAAGAAAACACTGTTTCATTAACTGTGTAATCTGCTATAAAGTGTTTATGGACAACATCACAAAATGTTATGAAGGAAGGAAGAAAACACTGTTTCATTAACTGTGTAATCTGCTATAAAGTGTTTATGGACAACATCACAAAATGTTATGAAGGAAGGAAGAAAACACTGTTTCATTAACTGTGTAATCTGCTATAAAGTGTTTATGGACAACATCACAAAATGTTATGAAGGAAGGAAGAAAACACTGTTTCATTAACTGTGTAATCTGCTATAAAGTGTTTATGGACAACATCACAAAATGTTATGAAGGAAGGAAGAAAACACTGTTTCATTAACTGTGTAATCTGCTATAAAGTGTTTATGGACAACATCACAAAATGTTATGAAGGAAGGAAGAAAACACTGTTTCATTAACTGTGTAATCTGCTATAAAGTGTTTATGGACAACATCACAAAATGTTATGAAGGAAGGAAGAAAACACTGTTTCATTAACTGTGTAATCTGCTATAAAGTGTTTATGGACAACATCACAAAATGTTATGAAGGAAGGAAGAAAACACTGTTTCATTAACTGTGTAATCTGCTATAAAGTGTTTATGGACAACATCACAAAATGTTATGAAGGAAGGAAGAAAACACTGTTTCATTAACTGTGTAATCTGCTATAAAGTGTTTATGGACAACATCACAAAATGTTATGAAGGAAGGAAGAAAACACTGTTTCATTAACTGTGTAATCTGCTATAAAGTGTTTATGGACAACATCACAAAATGTTATGAAGGAAGGAAGAAAACACTGTTTCATTAACTGTGTAATCTGCTATAAAGTGTTTATGGACAACATCACAAAATGTTATGAAGGAAGGAAGAAAACACTGTTTCATTAACTGTGTAATCTGCTATAAAGTGTTTATGGACAACATCACAAAATGTTATGAAGGAAGGAAGAAAACACTGTTTCATTAACTGTGTAATCTGCTATAAAGTGTTTATGGACAACATCACAAAATGTTATGAAGGAAGGAAGAAAACACTGTTTCATTAACTGTGTAATCTGCTATAAAGTGTTTATGGACAACATCACAAAATGTTATGAAGGAAGGAAGAAAACACTGTTTCATTAACTGTGTAATCTGCTATAAAGTGTTTATGGACAACATCACAAAATGTTATGAAGGAAGGAAGAAAACACTGTTTCATTAACTGTGTAATCTGCTATAAAGTGTTTATGGACAACATCACAAAATGTTATGAAGGAAGGAAGAAAACACTGTTTCATTAACTGTGTAATCTGCTATAAAGTGTTTATGGACAACATCACAAAATGTTATGAAGGAAGGAAGAAAACACTGTTTCATTAACTGTGTAATCTGCTATAAAGTGTTTATGGACAACATCACAAAATGTTATGAAGGAAGGAAGAAAACACTGTTTCATTAACTGTGTAATCTGCTATAAAGTGTTTATGGACAACATCACAAAATGTTATGAAGGAAGGAAGAAAACACTGTTTCATTAACTGTGTAATCTGCTATAAAGTGTTTATGGACAACATCACAAAATGTTATGAAGGAAGGAAGAAAACACTGTTTCATTAACTGTGTAATCTGCTATAAAGTGTTTATGGACAACATCACAAAATGTTATGAAGGAAGGAAGAAAACACTGTTTCATTAACTGTGTAATCTGCTATAAAGTGTTTATGGACAACATCACAAAATGTTATGAAGGAAGGAAGAAAACACTGTTTCATTAACTGTGTAATCTGCTATAAAGTGTTTATGGACAACATCACAAAATGTTATGAAGGAAGGAAGAAAACACTGTTTCATTAACTGTGTAATCTGCTATAAAGTGTTTATGGACAACATCACAAAATGTTATGAAGGAAGGAAGAAAACACTGTTTCATTAACTGTGTAATCTGCTATAAAGTGTTTATGGACAACATCACAAAATGTTATGAAGGAAGGAAGAAAACACTGTTTCATTAACTGTGTAATCTGCTATAAAGTGTTTATGGACAACATCACAAAATGTTATGAAGGAAGGAAGAAAACACTGTTTCATTAACTGTGTAATCTGCTATAAAGTGTTTATGGACAACATCACAAAATGTTATGAAGGAAGGAAGAAAACACTGTTTCATTAACTGTGTAATCTGCTATAAAGTGTTTATGGACAACATCACAAAATGTTATGAAGGAAGGAAGAAAACACTGTTTCATTAACTGTGTAATCTGCTATAAAGTGTTTATGGACAACATCACAAAATGTTATGAAGGAAGGAAGAAAACACTGTTTCATTAACTGTGTAATCTGCTATAAAGTGTTTATGGACAACATCACAAAATGTTATGAAGGAAGGAAGAAAACACTGTTTCATTAACTGTGTAATCTGCTATAAAGTGTTTATGGACAACATCACAAAATGTTATGAAGGAAGGAAGAAAACATGCACTTACTGAACTTTCTCGCAGTCGATCATATAAAAGTTCTAATTTCCTTGAAACATCTTCCAGCTTTCTCTTCATTTGCTGAAGAAATGCAAAAAATAAATAAATAATTATTTACATTAAAAAATGACCCAAAAAACATGCATACAATTTAAACAGAACTTGTTGAAAAAAAACCGAAAGACATGTTTCATTTAACAATGCATATATATGGCATAAGACATATGGTTAAAGACCACACAGATATAGAACTTGTTGAAGGCAACAGTATAATACATATCATTTTGTATTATCTACATTAACATGCCCTCTGTAAAATCTTGGTCCCACTAAAGTTCTGTACCTTAATAAAATAACGATAACATATTCTATGCAGTACCTATACTAATATATACTGTTGATGAATGTTGTTAAATGAACTCAGCTTTAGCCAATATATTTTTCAGTTGCTGACAGATCTAAACTGAATTATGGTTGTATGCACTTTCTTTCTACAAGACCATAAATGGCACTAACGATTAGATCCTGTAGAAGCCCACAATATGACTGTCTTTATTCATAAGCAGAATGATTCATAACAGAACACACAGTGTTCAAAATAAGCACTTGTCCACTTTTCCTGACAAATAAAAAATCTGCTCAGACAAACAAAATATAACTCAATGATTGTCCAATGGACAAGTCAAAATATTCCATGCAGTTATATTTTGAGCAATCACAAACATTGTCTTCATACTTGAATAAAACAAACCATTTATTTGGATAAGTCAAAATATTGGTGGATATGTAAATTTCTAGATGTATCTGTCTGATGGACTAGTGAAAAATTCTGTTTATTTCTATCACTGATACAGTGCATCAAAGTTAAATCTGCCTCTTTAAAATGAATTGTCCAACAAATACACATAATGTAAACTTACTGCATTCGTTGCCACTTGTGAACAGTTTTTGACTAGACCGTTAAAAATCTCCTGTAGGATCTGGTGATCAGGGGGTACCGGGCCTTTTTCGACTGGTTTCGGGGGTTCTGGGGCTGGGGCCGCCGGCTGAAAGAAATAAGGAATTCAAAACATTAATTTTCATACTCACAAAACAAGTCTACAAACCTGTAACTGAAGGTTGGAGCCTTCAAAATGGTCATTTCAGAACTGCTAGGTTGTCAGATGACATAGTTAAATGTTCTGTTGTCACGAATATACAATACGAAGCTTATTCAATCAACGAATAAAACATGCAATTAAGGAATTAACACTTGTAATAAGAAATACATCCTACACGATAATGCTTCTTCAGGGCTGGCTCTGGGTTAGCAGAACATTTCGCAAAATTACCTACTAAACTTCCAAAATGGTAGAAAGCCAGTTATTTTCCAACAAAATATCATTTATTCCATGAAAATATTGCACCAAATTAAAATAAAATTCCACAATTTTATTTGAAGTTCGCATTTGGCGAATTTGGCGAATGCCAGAGCTGATCCTGCTGTTTTATAAATTTTTATACATTTAATGTATTGTTAAAAATAGAACTCTTGACACAACTGAATTATCAGTAACAATAAATGTGTTTATAAATTAGTCACAAAGGAAAAGTCAACCTTTTCGCTTATTAATAAAGAAATGCCAGTACATTGTAATTTATTATATAGTGGACGCTGCTACAACAGTAATTTTAGTGCTTTTTGATCCACCACAATAATTAATATTCCATAAAGCACAAACTTTTCGGTTATTAATAGAAAGAAAAAAATGTTTTATTTAACGACGCACTCAACACATTTTATTTACGGTTATATGGCGTCAGACATATGGTTAAGACCACACAGATTTTGAGAGGAAACCCGCTGTCGCCACTACATGGGCTACTCTTTCCGATTAGCAGCAAGGGATCTTTTATTTGCGCTTCCCACAGGCAGGATGGTTATTAATAGAGATGACAGTATGGTATAATTTATTATATACCAGTAATTAACACTGCTACAAGTCACTTTAGTGTTTTTTAATCCACCACAATAGTTAATATTCCATGAAGCACAAACTTTTTGGTTATTAGTAGAGATGACAGTATGGTATAATTTATTATATACCGGTACTTAACACTGCTACAAGTCACTTTAGTGCTTTTTAATCCACCACACTAGTTCATATTCCATGAAGCACAACAGAAGTATTTAACTCATATGTGTTAGTTTTGACAGTGCTGCATGCAAGTTAGTCATAGCTTTTACCTTTCACAACTAATATTAAATATTAGCTTTAAACAATTCATTACTGTCCAAAATAAATGATTTTGGGAGGCTTATTAAATATTAATCCATTCAACAAACACTCAAGTCAATGTGTACATTTTCCTAGATATTAAATCCACTTTTTTAACATGCATTACATCCAGATAGTAAACCACATGGAACAAATGCTACAACAATTATACTCCAATGCGTTCTTCACACTTATGTATGAAAGATGAGTAAACAATATTTAATACAACCGAGCCACACACACAGCTGCCACCATGTTCTCACCTTCTGCCCAATCTGTGCGCTGGGAGCTGAAGTCATGTGGGAAATGATGGGTCTCTATGGGAGGCAAGCAGACACAAACAAGGTAATGACCAAAAGGGAACAGAGAAAACGTTAGTAGATACAGAAAATCAATTCCAGCTATTTGTAATGCATGTAGACTTTTCATGAGAAATCAAAAAATATTTTGAATGAAATTGTTTACGACCTGTATTTCGTATTATTTGTACGAAAATGTCAAGAAAAATCACCACATAAATTCAGAGCCGGAATTAATTTTCTTTGAACAGAATAAACATTTATATCAAACTTCAGACTACTGGAGAAGCTATCAGCCAGTAAGATTCACCAGCTGTTTATAGGAAACTGAGGTATCTTGGTTAACAACAGTCTGATAAAGACATTGAATTTGTATCTGTCATCTGCATGCATATAAAGGCTACCAATTCATGGACAGATATTATTAAAATGTTTAACTATATTAACAATCGAACCAAAAAAAAAAAAAAAGTACGTTTTTTGTAAAGGACTACTTGCAGATGTTACACTTAAACAACAGGATCCAAATAAAAACATCAATGAGAAAGTAATTATGCATTATACCAGTGATAATGACATAACGGTACCCACTTAATCCAACTTTTGTTAAAATTAATCCAGTAGTCTTCAGTAACATATAGGTGAAGATTAAATATAACAAACTACAGTGAAACCCCTCTATACCGGACATCCACGACACCACATTTGTTGTCCAGTGATTCAGGTGTGTCTAGTTTTCTAGGGTTTGTATTAATACAAAAGCTTTTGTTGTATTCTGTCATTTGTTTCCACTTGTGTCCTATTCATATTGAAGATGTATTCAACAGATTATGTTCCAATAAAGATACTTTTGACTTAAGATATTTTAATGTTTGCTTTTCTACTTTTAATGACTAAGTTTATCATCGAGTGATAGTTCAATACGGCCACATTCAGCTGGATGTTCCATGTTAAAAATCAATATGGTAATGAAATGCCACCCACATCTGTTTGACACCGCAAAGCCAACATTTGGTTAATTTTGCCTACACTTTATTTTGCTAAATATATACATTTAGAACAGAATAAAAGAAAGAGTGCTTTAAATTCGTTTTTGTTTTGTTGATCCTTGAAGCAAACTATAAAGATGTGTTGAAGAATATCAAAGCTGCCACTTGATAAGTAATTGCTTAATCATTATTTGCCAACCATACAGAGACATATGTGATGGTGATGACACCTCTAATGGCCAACCTGAGCATGTGTATGTTACAATGGCTATGTCAAAGACGGATAAGTGACAATAAACATAAAATTAGTGGCGCCATAATGATTAATAACAGTCTGAACGTCTCGTTTTTAGAGGTACAGTTTGCACTAATAAAGAGTTTGGGACTTAATTATTCGTCCAGTGTTCAGTTTAAGGGGTGTTTCCGGTTTAGAGAGGTAAACTTTAGTGTTAAAAAATGCATAAATCACGGGACTATGGAAAATGTCCTGTTTTGAGAGAGTCCAGTCTGGAGGGGTTTCACTGTATATGAATATATGATGTGCATTATGAAGTCTTATATCAATGAAGATGGCTGTGCCCAATTCACTGACTGAAAATCGTTTACTTTTAGAATTTGTGCATCAAAGACATTTGATTGTTTAGTTGTCTATTGCATGTGTTTTCATATAATACTGCAAAGTGCTAATATTCAGAAGCTTATGTACCACTTAAGCAATTAATGCACATTTCATGACAAAGCTTCAACATTCAAATCAGTCAAATCAGGTGTATTTGATGCATCAGCAATTAATTTCTTTTTTTTTAATTGCTATAAATAATCGCCGTGCCTCATTAGGCCAGGCTACACCATCATGTGATAAAGCTTAAAGAACTTGACAAGTGATATTAGACAATAATTCATGTAAACACACAGTCTTTTTTTCTCTCTCTCGCTCTCATATGTATACTCACTCACTCACTCACTCACTCACTCACTCACTCACTCACTCACTCACTCACTCACTCACTCCCTCCCTCCCTCCCTCCCGTCCGTCCGTCCGTCCGTCCGTCCGTCCGTCCGTCCCTCCCTCCCTCCCTCCCTCCCTCCCTCCCTCTCTCTCTCTCTCTCTCTCTCTCTCTCTCTCTCTCTCTCTCACACACACACACACACACACTAATGGTCTTAAAAAATAACAGACTGAATTAATATAAATTATAATCAAAATTAATTGTTTCATGCATAAACATCTGATAATGTAATAAATGTTATTTGCTACATATTAGCATAAGAAAGTCGAACAAAACCATGCAGTTACAAACATAAAATAAACTTTTAACTGTTAGTAAAAGAAAATTACAAGTTTCAATATCTTGCAAAATAAGACTACCATCTAATAAAGAAGTTTAAATAAAACATTTATTTCGGATCGAAATACTGTCGTGCCGCACAGTTTTTGCTGGTCAACATCATCACAGGCCAGGATATTTTTTCTCCCAACTTCCTGTTTGACTGGCAATTATTTTACATTTATATTCACACATTAGTTTGAGTCAATCCTGTTTGGTCCGGCAGGTTTTGATTCAGATTAACAGAATTTGTAAGTTGCCGGACCAAATATCTGGCAGAAATGTCAGTCAATTTCGACTCCTGCATTTAATAAAAAATAATAAAAATAATTTGCCATATTAGGTAATATTTGAATCTAGACCATCTTCCAAGTATTCTGGCTGCTCAAGCAAATCTTGCTCCCATTCAAAACTTACTGGCCACTTAGGCCTCTGTCAGTAGATATAACCAACGCAAATGTAATCACATGCACGGTCGACCTTGCATTCAACCAATTAAAAAATACTGCTGGCAAAAACGTAACAGCACAAAACAAAACCTCGACTTGTAAGACATTTGTAATGAGAATTCACAACAAATGCTTGGGTTAATGCAACTCAAATATTTTGTAGAGGAAATTCTAATGGATAAAGTTTTACACAAAACTGTATGACAGACCTGTGGTGGCGGCTGGTGTTCTTGTGGGTTGTATAGATTCATCGGTGCACCGGGTGGCACCTGTTCATTCGGCTGTGATGCTCCATAAATCGGGGACGTAATCGCAGCTTGCTGGTCATACGTTACAGTCTGCAGAAGAAAAAAAAGAAGTATAATGTTAAGAAAGTTTGTCTAAGAACACAAAATAAAAAATGGAGAATCGTTTTTATTATTCATGTACATTAAAAAAAATATTAAGCAGTTAGGTGTGTGCCAAGATACCTCTATCACTTTAGGCCGTAAAATGTTACTATATTGTAGAAATACTCCGCCTCGTTTCCCTTATTTCAAGAAACCCAGGGCCCATATCTTAGCACTACATCGTAAAACAGTCCTATACTATGGCATGTATCATGGTGTTGTCATAGCCTAGGATGGTTTTACAATATCATAGCGCTAAGATGGCATCGAAAATATGGGCACTTGGTTTCTTAAAATAAGGGATCATAGGGGAGTGTTCTTATCGAAAATCTCTAGCAAGTTTGGCTCAAGAATAAAAAAAGCAACCATTATTAGTTTCTGAAAATGTTAAAAAAACATATCTGTCCATTTTACGTTCTGTCTTCGAGTACTTCATTCAGTTTAATCCTAACTTTTAACATATTTCTTAACAACATTAAACTAGTCGGATGATTTTGTAAATATTAAAATCTCACTGGATTCTTT
Source organism: Gigantopelta aegis (assembly GCF_016097555.1). Lineage (NCBI taxonomy): Eukaryota > Metazoa > Mollusca > Gastropoda > Neomphalida > Peltospiridae > Gigantopelta > Gigantopelta aegis. The sequence continues at coordinate 54,307,603 of NC_054706.1, forward strand.
TTCGAAATGAGTGGAGGATCGTTCCACGCCGTTTCAGCTCGGACATCCTGGTAAGACGGCATGACTGGATGAGAGGGATTCATCGCCGGCGACTGTTGAGGAACGTAGGGCCCACCTACAAGTAACATTCAGCAATTCATTTCAATTTATTTCCATGCTTATATCCAATTAAGGTTCAAGCACGCTGTCCTGGGCACACACCTTAGCTATTTAGGCTATCTGTCCAGGACAATGGGTTAGTTTGTTAGTGGTTAGTGAGAGAGAAGAGGGTGTAGTGGCCTTACACCTACGCATTGAGCCCTTAAGAACTTGCTCTGGGTTGGAGCCGATACCAGGCTGCGAACCCTGTACCTACCAGCCTGTAGTCCGATGGTTTAACCACGACACCATCGAGGCCGGTTCAGCAATGTTTAAGGTGACAACACACAATACAAAAGTTTGTTTTGTTTAACAACACCACTAGAGCACACTGACTAATTAATCACTGGCTATTGGATGTCAAACATTTGGCAATTCTGACTCGTAGTCAAGAGGAAACCTGCTACATTTTCCTAATGAAGCAATGGATCTTTTATATGCACTTTCCCACAGACAGAAAAGAACATACCACGGTCTTTGGCCAATTGTGGTTCACTGGTTGGAACAAGAAAACCCCCAATCAGTTGAACAGATCCACTGAAGTGGTTCGATCCTGTGACGCAAGCACCTCAGGTGAGCACTCAACCGGCTGAGCTAACCCCTCACACACACACACGACACAACTGCCTCATACGAGAATAGCCGACTGACAAGTCAAACATTACAATTTCATCAGTTGCTATGCAATCAGTTATTTTTGTGACTATTCTCGTACAAGGTACTCTTATCGTATGGCGTTGCCTTTAGACAAGTAGCAGTTGAAAACTGAAGAACAATGAAGGAATTAATGTTTTATTTAACAACGCACTCAATACATTTTAAATATGCTATACGGCCATATGGTTAATGACCTCACAGATAATGAGAGAGGAAACCTGTTGCATCCACACGATGGGTTACTCTTTGCAATTAGCAGCAAGAGATCTTTCATATGCACTTCCCAGTTATGGAGCACTGGCTGGAACAAGAAACAGCCCAATGGGTCCACCAAGCATCAAGTAAGCGATTTACCACTGGGCTACGTCCCACCCAAAAATTAAGAAAAAGAGCTATTATTTGTGACGTAAGTTTTGACAATTGATATGCAGCAAAGTGTTGGAACTGCTAAATCATCCCCTATAACCTGGGCACTTCAAATTCTTTAACCAAAATGTCTTCAAAATTAGGCTCGGTGTGTGAGAAGTCAAATGTGAAATACATTTTTTTTTATTAGACTATTGGAAAACCCCACAAATTACAGCCTATAATGACTTAGTTTTTACCTGGTGTTGAGGTGGGGTTGTAAATGCCTTGCTGGGGAGCTGAACCCATCTGGGATGTTGGAGCACCATACGGTTCACTGGAAACACAAATAACAATATAGTTAACTGCAGGGCAATGAAACTCATTACAATAAAGTAAAGTTAAAATCAGACTAAAAAAAATAAGGTTTTGCCAAGTTGTAGTAAAATATTATGAGATGACATCATCTATGATTCTATTTCCAGTAAAGGCTAATAAATGAATGAATAAATAAATGTTTAACGACACCCCAGTACAAAAATACACATCGGCTATTGGGTGTCACAACCAGTAAAGGCTAATTCAATTTTTTTTAAATTATTGAAAATCCTGCATTAATCTTGCTTTCTGGCTAAAAGGAAAAAGAAAAGAAAAAAGAAACACAAGTTAACTCCCTTGAATAGTGGCATAATTTGTGCTATTCCACCCACCCTCTACCCATCTGCCATGTACTGCAGTGAACATTTTGTTTTCAAACTCTTGATTAGTGACATTTCTTAGTCTACTGAAAATTTATTAGCAACTACTGTTTAATGTTTTATAATTATGTAGCGATCTCTGAAACTTGCATAGTGAATCCCAACGCGATACTGAACAAAATGTCCCCTGTAGTGTACATACTGAAAATGATCCAGAATAACATTACATATCAATAATGATAGTCACAAAATGGCTGGATTAAACAGAAGTAGATCATGATCACTCTTCACCAATGACAATGATTTAGGCAAGCTTTGCCATTGTAATTAGTCTGGGAGAATAATCTTGTAAAATGTTAGTATTCTCTTGTAAAAATGTTAGTATTCTCTTGTAAAATGTTAGTATCAAATAAGATGTCTTAAACTGGACAAAGTACTATGGCATGTTTAGGAGGCAGAGTGCTTGTAAATAATCTGACTGGTGCCATCATCTTCTATCACATCGCATTTTTATTACGTTGGGTGCAAAAACAGGTCTACCAAGTGACCATGATCTCTTGCCTACTTGAACTCCCTCGCCATTTGGTGCAACGAGTGAATGGGCGATAGATGCATCTGGTGCTACAAACAAGGCCAAATCCGTAACTATACTAGAATGAAAGTGCATATTCTGTGCTCTCCCTATCAGGTCTATCCTGAACATGTCATCATGGGCTATTGGATGTTAAACATTTGGGAATTTTGACACACATTTTTCTATCAGTAAAAGGGATCTTTTATATGCACCATCTCACAGACAGGATAGCACATACCATGGCCTTTGATATACCAGGCGTGGTGCATTGCTGGAACAAGAAATAGTCAAATCATCTCACTGACAGGGATTGATCCTAGACTGACCACACATCAGGTGAGCAATTTACCACTGGGCTATGTTCCGGCAAATCCTCGAACCATAGTAGAATGAAAGTGCATATTCAATGCCCTCTTCATCCAGTCCATCCTGAACTTAAGTAAAAACTATGTGTCCCATGTGATGATATTACCACCTAGGTGTAACTAGATAGTTAATGAAAATATGTAAAGAAGACAACAAAAAACACCACAAACCCCATGTGGTTCATCGAGTTATATTCTGGCTGCATGTACGGAGGCTGCTGGTTGTATGTTTCAAGTCCGTATGCTGCCGACACCTGCGGATAGGATGGGTACTTGTGAGGTAGACCACCTGTGAAAAACACAAACAAGACCAACGTGAGCAAGGGTTACTGAATCACAGTACTACAGGTTTAATATGGACCCGGGTGATAAATATTAACAAAGTTGTATAGGCTGGGCGAACAGATAAGTCTGTAAGTTTTTTTTATTCTGTATTAAAAATGCTATCTCTGAAAGCTGCACAAGCATGGTGGTTTCTTGCCAAAATTATTTATTAACTTTTGATTTAAAATGTAAGCATTAAAACTTGAAATGTTTTACTTTAGTGAACAACCAGCTCAGTTGAGGTGAACTCTGTAACGAAACATTTATCAATTGACCACATTTGGCAGCTACCTACATAAAGAGGTCACCTTTCTATTCTCCCAAATATAATATAGGACAAATTAACATGTAAAGAGCAGTTATCTGTTTTAAGAGTACTATGTTATGCATTGAAATGATTACTACATGGTTAAATCTACCTGTATTACCTTTGATTTGAAACTGCAATCTTTAACATGTTAGTTACTGGGTATTTAAAGTAAATCATCCACATTAATTTTCTAACTGTTACATACCCTTTTCACGATATCCTTTAGACACAATTGCTCCATTAGGTTATACAAAAATGTATTAGTCTAAATTTTAACACTCAGAAGTACCATGCTTTACCATTGTTTTGTATTACATGGAATTAAAACAACAAGTCCAACAGATTTGTATGTTGTATAAAAGCAGTTGATGATAACCACTGATCCTGATAAAAAGATGATTTTATTAAAACTTGCTTTTAATTGTATTTTGCATCTTATACCAAAAATAAATTCTTCTTAACTGAATACAATTCATCACTGTTCCATACACCATTTTGTCCTCAAATTATTTGTATCGACCTTCATTTGTTCATATACCTTTATCAAGACACCCAAACAGCCTATTTATCTTTCTGCTGAGATATCATTAAACATTTTATTTTCATTTCAAATTATTTTCACGCTTATATCCAATTAAGGTTCAAGCACATTGTCCTGGGCACACATCTCAGGTATCTGGGCCGTCTGTCTATAACAGTGGGGTTAGTTGTTAATTGTTAGTGGTTAGTGAGAGAAGAGGGTATAGCGGTCTTACACCTACCCACTGAGTCATTAAAACTTGCTCTGGGTGGGAGCCCGTACCAGGCTGCGATCCCAGTGCTTCCCAGCCTTATGTCCGATGGCTTAACCACAACACCACCGAAGTTCACGGCTTACCTTTATGACTTGGAGCTGCTGAGCTGACTACTGGGCCTGGGGTATACGTGGGTGTGGTCGGTCCATTCATAGGAGCGATCTTCCCCTGGTAAGCGCTGGGATTGTAGTAGTTAACACTTGGCGTCGTGGTCGTCTGCACGTTGCCTCTTGCTTGCGCCTGGTGTAGCTGCACCGGTTTCTGGCCCTGCGCCACGTGACTCTGAACCTGAGGCTGGGCCTTGGCTCCTTCCGGCTGCACGTCAACACGGGGAAAGGGAAACTGAGGAGTCTGGATTCCCGGAACAGCCTGGCCAAAAGCTTTGAACAGCCGGTCTTGCAAGGCAATCAGGCTTGACTGTAGTAAACAGAGAAATGTTTTAGTAACAAATTTCTTAATATTTATATTTGTTTAGCATGTTTGTTAAATACGTGTTGTTTGAAAACAAACTGAACATTGATAATTTATATTAGCTAAGACTGAACTATGGTCATAAAAAAACACTGCAATAATGCATATACTATAACTCATAAAATATTAGCGCTCTAAACGTTAGTGAGGTCGTCATATCCAGGGCTTCTTGATTACGGTAGCCCCTCTCCATTGGCTAATGATATTCAATGTTGGGCTAGTAAATAACTATTACCATCCCCAATGGCTAGTGAAAAAAAGTCAAGATGTTGCAGTTAAGTCTATTCTGTAAATATGAATATCCTGCCCCCACCCCCACGTTAGTGTTTTTAAGCTCTATCTCACTCTTTAGGTGACATATCCGACCATTTACTATTATTTAGTAAAACTGTATAAACTTAAAGTAAAGTTGGGTTACTGAATTTTTAATTGTGGCAAGTAAATTTTTTAAATCATTGATCCTATGGCTAGTGGATTTTATAAAAATTCTAGAAGCCCTAGTCATATCAGAAACTAAAAAAACCCCCAAAAAACCCAAGTAGTAGGATCAGCTGAAATAATGTTTTTGAAAATATTTTATGCAGCTTACAGACAGCTTAAATTTCATAGAAAATTGCAGTACTGAGTATGCTAACTAGTGCTATCTTTTGTGTTTAATAACATGTAACCTTGCTGAGTTCAGTTAATTACTGACAAAACAATTGCACAAATGTCTGTCGGAACAATCTGTTGTACGTACAGTGAAACCCCTCTAAACCGGACACCATTGGGTCCTAGACCAATGTCTGGTTAAAGAGGGATCTGGTTTAGAGAGGTTACATTCTGTCCTGGTTTTCAAAAAGGGACTCTGTAAAATGTCCGGTTTTGAGGGAATTTCGGTTTACAGAGGGTCCGGTCATGCGAGGTTTCACTGTACATGTTTTAAATACAGCATCATGAAATATTAGCATCATGTAAGTTATCCTCCCGTGATAAGTTTGCTACATTTTTATGTTCACTAACATTTCCTGATTTACCGTATCCAAAAATATTTCAAATGGTGGAATATTCAAGAAACGATGTGTACAGGCGAGACATTAACGGTTGAATTTTTTTTAAATGTGTGTAAACAGCCTTGTATATTTATTAATTTAAATAAATAAAGGTGTTTAGAGTCACAGGCACACATCTTATTTTGTCCACATTTACGGCTTGCATAAAATTTAAGTACTTTTTTTTTTACATGTACCCCCATACATTTTCTGCCTAGATGAAAATAATTTTTTTTACAATCAACACTCACTCACATTTATCACCAATCACAGGACTTGTGTGGTATTAACTGCTCTATAAAAAGTTTGGTGCATCTTGAACTTTGACCCAGCCGGAAGTTATTTGGTTTAGTACTACCTCGAGCAAAAGAAATTGGAAGGAACAAGAAGCTGCCAGAAATGAGACTGAATTTAACAAACAAAAATGGAGAGCAGTGGATTAAAAAGGAAAAGAAAAAGAAAAGAAAAAAAAAAAAAAAATGAAAAAAAAAAAAGAGTTAAATAGGATTACACAAACTTAATATTTCCCACTAACCTCATTTGTATTGCGTAGATATCCGATGGCTGTAAATATACTGCCCTGCGCAGCTAGAAGCCCAGCGTAGTGACTCAGCCGATCAGACAGGTATCCACTCGGGATATCGGGCGCCTGGCCCCGTGACATCTCTACCGCTTTTCTCAGTATCATCACTTTTTCAACAAGATCCTGTCAAAAACAGAAACAACATAGTAAATACCACTTGCGGGATTATCATTTGGCAAAAAGGGTCTTTTGTAGTAATAACTCATCCTAATTTCTCTGAAGACATATAATACGTAAAAACAAATATGGGTCTTTCCACAAAAAAGGTGGAATTTTCTGAATTTTTTTTCTTAAAATTAAAACACTATTAATCTTCTTCTTTTTTTTTTTTTATCAATACATATTTCTGCACATGAAATGAGTTTGCACTTGGTAAAAATAAAATAAAATTAAATTAAATTAAATAAAAGCTTCAGGGCAGCTAACACTATAACAGCTTGTTATAATACATTCTAATGATCATCTTAGCTTTTATGATTAATTTATTAAAAAAAATTTATAATTCAATATCCATTCATATTTTACGAATTGATGGATGACAGCTCAAAATCGTACTCTACAGAAAGCTAAAATCCTGGCATGTTTATTTTTTACCTGCAGTGCTAATGGAGCATTACTGTTTTCCGTGTTTCGAACCCAGTTCTCAACCAGCTTTTCCACATTACCCGAGCAAATGTAACACAGACTGGCATACAGTGAGAGTTCTCCGTCCTTCTCACTCTCGAGACGATGCGCCAAAGAATCTACAACAATGGAAAGGCTTAATAATAATATAATTGTTTTAACGAGATACGAGCAGGAATACAGATATATGGCAATTTGTCTACTTGATCTACAAGGGGAAAAACTTTAACGACATCACTAGAGCACACTGGTTATTAATAATTGGCTATTGGATGTCAACCATTTGGAAATTTTTGATATATAGTCCTCGAGAGGAAACTTGCGACACTTTTCCATTAGTAGCAAGAGATCTTTTATATGCACCATCCCACAGACAGGATAGCACTTAACCGTGGCCTTTGATAAGCCAGTCGTGCACTGGCTGGAACGAGAAATAACTCAATGGGCCCACCGACAAGGATCGATCCTGGACAAGCATGCGCTTTACCACTGGACTACGTCCCACCCCATTATTTTAACCAGTAAAAAATTAAAGTTTGTTTTATTTAACGAAGTCGCTAGAGCACATTGATTTTTTATCTTATCATCGGCTATTGGACGTCAAACATATGGTCATTCTGACACTGTTTTTAGAGGAAACCCGCTGTCGCCACATAGGCTACTCTTTTTACGACAGGCAGCAAGGGATCTTTTATTTGCGCTTCCCACAGGCAGGATAGCACAAACCATGGCCTTTGTTGAACCAGTTATGGATCACTGGTCGGTGCAAGTGGTTTACACCTACCCATTGAGCACTCACTCAGGGTTTGGAGTCGGTATCTGGATTAAAAATCCCATGCCTCGACTGGGATCCGAACCCAGTACCTACCAGCCTGTAGACCGATGGCCTGCCACGCCGCCACCGAGGCCGGTATTTTAACCAGATGAGAGCAGGAATAAGCTTTATGGCAATTTTATTATTTATAGCAGAGGTGAATACAGAAGTTTAAAAAAAGGGAAAGAATGGGATATGTGTTAACCTGAATATTGGTCTAAACTCTAGTGATCGACTAGGTTGGTTGGATGCAGTTTGTCATCAAAAATGTAAAGGGTTTTCTTTTTGTGCCTACACCCTGAAATAAACCTCTGGTACAGTTTTTAACCTTTAGGCTAGTGGATTAATTTTGGACAAAAAACACAGCTACAATATTTTGTGATTTTCATTGTTGGTAAAATTTATTATAAAATTATCTGCCTGCCACCATCAGCTATTAATTTCTCAAAAGGACTGCAATGTTCCGCCACTGTTGTCAAGTGAAAATACTATATGTACTTTCTCACACACTGAACCGTACATGACAAGGCTTTTGACACGTTTTTCTGTGAACAACTCACCACATAGATTTGCAAACTCGTCAGCTGAAGAGTAGGTTAAAATGATGGCCAGTGCCTCCTTCCAGTTGTCTAGCTCACAGGTCTGAATAATGTGGCTCCAGTCATGAGTAACGATGGAGGAAATCAGCTGAAATGACAAAATAAAGATTCATAAATACACATCCATCAGATTAAGGTGGCGGAACGTAGCCCAGTGGTAAAGCGCTTGCCTGATGCACGGTTGGTGTAGGATTGATTCCTGTCGGTGGGCCCATTGGGTTATTTCTAGCTCCAGCCAGTGCACCATGACTGGTATATCAAAGGCTGTGGTATGTGCTATCTTGTCTGTGCCATGGTGCATATAAAAGATCCTTTGCTACTAATGGAAAATTGTAGCGGGTTTCCTCTCTAAGACTATATGTCAAATTACCAAATGTTTGACATCCAATAGCCAATGATTAATAAATTAATGTGCTCTAGTGGTTTCGTTAAACAAAACAAACTGTCTTCTTCTTTTTTTTCCATCAGATTAAAGACATAAATTTATATTTTCCGTATACACCTTATGGTAATTACTCTAATGCTGTGCCTTTCAACTAGTTTGTAATGCTGGGGTCCTACTATTGATATGGACCACTCGTATGATTCTGAGTAGTTATTTTAGTATATTCTCATTGATGTGAATATATAACAAACAAGTTGTGGACCAGGCATCAGTAATAAAAAAAACCCGACAACTTTAGAGGAAGGAAGGAAGGAAGGAAGGAAATGTTTTATTTAACAATGCACTCAACGCATTTTATTTACGGTTATATGACGTCGGACTTATGGTTAAGGACCACACAGATGTTGAGAGAGAAAACCCACTGTCGCCACTTCATGGGCTACTCTTTTCGATTAGCAGCAAGGGGTCTTTTATATGCACTATCCCAGACAGTACATACCACAGCCTTTGTTACACCAGTTGTGGAGCACTGGCTGGAACGAGAAATAGCTCAACGAGTCCACCAACGGGGTTCGATCCTAGACCGACCGTGCATCAAGCGAATGCTTTACCACTTGGCTACGTCCCGCCCCATTTTAGAAGAATTATAACTTGTAAAAATAAAGAATTACACAAGATATTTTGGAAACTAAATACTATTTTTTTTACAGTAGGGATGAAAATGACAGTAAAAAAAAAGTTTAAGAAAAGAAAAAAGAAGAAGAGGTATTTACTGTGAATTTTTGTAGAAAAAACCCCCCAAGTTCTGCTAAAATGCATGAAAAACTGCTTTTTCATCCAATCAGGTATTTTAGCAGAGACAACCACAAAATTATTACTTTCTCAGCACTATGCACCCACTCCCATATTGTACGGTGATGCAATTTTACACAATTAAATTTTTAGAAATCATTTTCATTTCTAAAACCAGCCAAATGTTTGTAACTGATACTAACTCTTCCGAGATTGCTCTTGTTCTTCTGGAAGTATTTCTTCTGCGTCCTGGTCAACAGCTCGGGTCCCCCGGCAATGGCGAGGAGAATGGCCTCCGCCATCTTGTTCTCACTCAGACACATCTCGACGGCCGCCTCAAAGTTACCAGACAGCAGAGCCTGGGTCATCAAGCCATCCGCATCTACAAAACAGTCGTAAACACTCACTGGTCAGTTAAAACACTCAATAATAATTAAATAACTCATAATAATTAAGTAGAAACTCACAAGAACAAACAATGATGGAAAATAAGAAAATAAGACATATTCTGACAAAGAAGAAAAAAACATTTGTTTAACGACATCCCAGCATGATAATCTAGTGACTAGTCTAACATATAGTTATTGTGATACCATGTCTAGACGAGGGCAAGATTTAGTTCAGTTGACCGAGTACTTGCCTGATATACGATATATCACCATGTACTATCTTGAGAAAGTGTGTATATATAAAGGGTTTTTTGCTAGACAATATGTTGAAATAATCAACTGTTTGACACCCAAATAGCTATAGTTTAAAATATGCTGAGATCTCAAACAAATATTTCTTTTCTTTCCTTGGGTCTGGATGACTAAAAAAAAAATCTTTCCTATGACCAAATGTGCTCTTGAAAGCAATAAACTACATACCATTCTCTGACTAAAATGAATTTGTGTCATCCAAAAACTATGGACTTAAAATAATAATAAATAATTACTCGTGCTATGAACAGTTTAGTCATTGTGAATAATTTAGAAATTAATGCAATACAATATTACTGTTAATAAGTTATAAAGCTATTGTCTAACATTCTACAATTTTAGGTGATTTTGAATAATTTACAACAGAAGTAAAGTATGAAGTTCTACATAGTTTTATTTTAGATTCCTACCATTATCGGATGGAATAGCTAGAGGAGTCTGGATCCCGGTGTTTTGAGATGAAGCGATCTCGTCGAAAGCTGCCGATCCATCTGAGAGTTCGTCACGACTGCCAGGAGTCTACAAGATAAAACGCACACATAATGAAAACAATTTAACATGTAGTCACACAGTTATAGATTAGATTTAAGTTTCAATATTCATTCAAGAATATTAATGTCAAAAACACAGCTTACAACACAATAACAGTAACTTCGAAAATGCTTGTCCAATACAGTTACAGATATGGCTTAAAAGAAATATGTTTAGTCTACAACACATTAACTACGAAAATGTTTATCCAATACTGTTACAGATATGGATTTAAAAAAATGTTTAGCCTACAACAAATTAACAGTAACTTTCAAAATTCTTGCCGTTTTAGCGTATGCGTGTCATGGGCACAGGTGCAAACCGTGGCTGGCTCCTCCGTCCAGGACAGGAAAGGGTTGGGGTGGGTGGGAGGAGGGACCGCCTACACTGGCAGGTGTAAGAGAGCACCAGCAGCCCGACCGGGGTCGGTAGCAGGCAGAGGTTTGGTTTGGGTGCTATGGAATTTGGAATGTCTCGTAGGATTAATGCCAATGGGAAAAGGTGCGCATTTTGAATGAAGGAAATTTGGCACGTTTTTGATAGGTATGCCGAATGGAAAAAAGGGGAGCTATATTGGGACAAAACCGTTTCTAAAGCAAATATAGTACCTTTGATCCTACACTTGGAGATGCCTGCCCACCAGCATTGAGAGCCCCTGCCTTCAAAGAATCCTGTAATGATAAACACATTTGATATAAAGGTTTTATGCAAAATATAAGTGTCTAACTTAATATAACACATGACAAATTATTTTTTAACTGACGAAAAAACATTAATCACAACATCAAGAGTTTGTGTAGAATTCACCGGTTAAAATAGTTTGATTATAAATTCCACTCACCACTACTCCATGTGGTTCAAAACACTTTCAAATTGATGAAAAAGTACTGGATATATTTGGCTTTACAATACTGAAATGGAAATAACTTACTGAATCCTCAATAATCGAAAATGAATTGCTAACTGATTTTAACATTTTGTACTCACTGATGCATTTAGCATGGACATTTTTTCAGCGAGCTCCGTGGCATCAATACCTCGACTCTGAGCCAAGCTTCCATCTGCTCCAATATGTTCCTCAACCTGAAAATAGACACAAATATTACAAACACTAAGATTATATCTAGCATTTTCTCTTTACAAAGTATATCAAAGCCCACAAAACTTTTGAATCTTGAGCGATTACATAGAGAATAACTAGTTAATGACGTCGGATATCTGCTTTATCCTGTGAAGGTAAGAATGGGAAATTCTGCGAGGCTCATTCAGCCTGAACAGGATAAAGCAGATATCCGACGTTAGTAACTAGATATTATCTTTATCCTGCAGACCATAAAAATTAAGGGGAAAAACTATTATTTCTGTTATTTTAGCCACATTGTACAATGACCTAGAGGTCAAATCAGCAATTTTGTAATGTAGTTATGCGTATGACGTCATATGAGTGACGTCAAAAGTCATAATCTGCTAGTGTACGTTTATGACTTTGCTTTAAAGGAGAGGACAATTAAGGCATTTGGCCTGGTATGCATATTTAACAATATATAATGCACATTAGTGCTTAATATCAACACGTATAATCGTATAGTTAATTAATAAAATGGTTAAATGTGACGACTATTATATATAACGGGCGCAGCCATTTTGTACCATCTCAGTGAGTATGCCCTCTGGCGAGCTGGTGGTTACGTAATACTTAACGCGTCAAGTCAGGAATGAGCCTTAGAACTAGAAAAACACAATCTAACTGGTTTTTGCGGGATAATAGTCATACATTGCAATGTTCTGTAATATAAAACATCCCAGTAAGCCAACAGTAAGTATATCCAGCACTATATATATTATTTTTCAATACAAAATAAAATACCATTGTCAAAGTGGCTACACAACAAGACGAAACAATTAACAATGTTTTTTCCATGCATTAACCTACGTACTGAAATGATACACGGAGTGTTTTCTTAGTTAATTGGTCTATGCTGTTAGTTGCTTCTACCTGTGATTTCTGATTGGCAGGTGTGTATTTGATTGGTAGCCAGATGAGCCAATTAATTGACGCTGTCTAGACACAAAATACATACCGGTATTGTGGAATATTACCTGTCACCCCTAAAATTGTAATGGACATGGTTTATTACTGTAAATAGTTCTGTAAAACTATTGATTAAGTAGACTTTTCCATCTACAACCATAGAACTGACCAATTACGTAGTCCCAAAGAAAAGAAAATTATCACTTGCCGACTTGTGTATCGTGGGTTGTCGTTTTTGCTCCAACGTAGCATATCAATAGGCGTAATAGTGTACATTTTTTCTTTGGATTATTAAACAGAGAAAAATACTATAACCCCATTTTGTTCCGTTAATGCAACTTGAAATATATTTAGTTAAATAGTTTATTATATTATTACGTCATTTATGCTGTTTTACAAGTCAGGTTGAACAAAGAGAAGTGCCTTGTCGAAAATTACTGCTTTTGTTTACACTGTACATACAGTAGATGGTCAGGAGCTGACGTCACTTCGCCCCATGCTATCCCACCGGACGTCACAAAAACGAAACAAAATGGCTGCCCCCAGTTAGCAGGAATAATCATGGTTTTTTATTAACTCTAAAATTACGCGTTTTTTATTTGCTAAAGTGTCAGTATGTGTTGGTGGTCCAGGTATGCATCTTTCCAACACATAAGGCTCTTGTTGGAGTTGACCCTACCTTTAATTGGTCAATCTGTCAACAGAAACAGTGGCTGCAGGATAAAAAGAATTTATGTATAAAAATAAAAATATCAGGGCTTTAAATCTCACTAATTTGGGTGCTACAGGTTTTCTGGTCTAATCTGAGCATAGCGAGGTCCTTTTAACACAGTAATATTATTAACAGATTCTGAAGAGTTGTCTTCATTTACAAATGCATTTCAAGTTATTATAATCTTGTAATGGACATGTAAATAGTTAACTAAAGGTTAACATTTCAGTAGTTTTGAGATGATTATTTTTAGCATGTATATTTCGGGTCCGTTTATCGCCTAGAATTTGGTGCAATCTAAAGCCCTCACCATGTGGTTTAATACAAAATTAAAAGTATATTTCAGGGCCCATTCTTATAAAACTTTTATAGTGCAGATTCAGGTCTCAAGTGACTTCACACGCATACAATTTGTACAGTGTTGCCATGGCGTTACTGTCTCACACTCTAATAGTCTCGAGTCTAAACTCTAAACGTTTTATAAGCACCAGGCCTGATGTTTAGCAAATGCAAAAATCATATTTTAATTTTAAATATTTAAAATCAAAAACAGTAATATCATTAGCATGGAAGGTTAAATATCAATTAAAAACAAGGAAAGGAATATTATTTTCACCAATTAATAACTTGACTTCATGTTGCCAAAAAAAAAAGAAAAAAAAAAAAAAAAAAAGGCTATATACAGAATCTCTTGAACAAACCTTTCTTGCCAGTTCATTTTTGTCATATCCTAGCAACTGAAGGAATTTGGTTCTTGGTTCACTCTCGAAATTCACCTGTAAATATATAATGTTCACCATATGAATCATACAAATAAACATACCGTCAAGAATGTTCAGTTTCTTTCCTATTTTATTATCCTATTATTTTCTCAACTTATCTTGGTGGCTTAGAAACAATTTGACTGGCATTCCTATACTGGTGTGAAACATTTCCAGGTGGCAGGAAAAGACGTGTGAAATAGCATCGGCTCTACATATATATATATATATATATATATATATATATACATATTTTTTTTTTTTTATATTCCATACATACTGGAGGACCAGGGCCCTGTTTCACAAACATTATCGTATGAAAGCACGTGCAATAACTCGTACGAACGTTATCCGATTTGTCGTACGAGTGTTGCTTGAAATTTTTGTACGTGTTGTCATAAACATGTATTCGTACGAAAATTCTTATAAATGAGATCGTCCGTTTCCCTCATGCATGCACTGGCAAAAGTCCATGTTGATGAAATTTATTCTTCCGAACCAATGCTGTCAGTTGTAACTAAAGAAACCAAACATGAGTAGGGAACAAGCTAGAAAGAAGAAACAAAATTGGACAAAAGAAGAAAAAGAAACATTATTGAATGAAGCTGATCAAAGACGGTCCATACTGTTTGTGAAATTACCAGTGCCATCACAAATGTTACTAAACAGAGAGAATGGAGCATTATTACAGAAAAAGTCAATGCTGTTAATACTGGATAACAAAGGACAGTGACAGAAGTTAAAAAGAAATGGCAAGATTCGGTCAGCCTTGCCAAGAAAAATTAATGTCAAAGTCGTAAATTATTAAAGCAGACAGGGGGAGAGGAAATGCCGCCCGATTGATCAAGCACAGATGAAAAAATCATTCAAATTTATGGCAATGTTGCAGTTGAAGGAATAACTGGTGGTTGTGATACAACTAGTGTGAATACAGCCGAAGTTGTAGTTACAAATACTTTGGATGAGAGCGATGGTGGAAATCAGCAAACACTCTCAAAAAAAGAAGATAAAAATCGTTCTTCTAACAGTTCTAGTGACGGCCCTGAAAACACTGACCCGCCTACAAATTTCGCCTATTCAGCCAATGAACAGTCAACAGAAACACCATGCCCATCGACATCTTCAACTGAGAAAATTTTTAAGCGGAAAACTGAAGTTGAACATCCACTTGTTGAAATAGAAAGGCAAAGGCTAAAAGTAGATCAAGAAATATTAGAAATACAGAAATGCTTAATTGCAGGTTGAAAAAGAAAGATTGAAAATTGAAAATGAGAGACTGGAAGTGGAAAAACAAAAGTTAGAGATGAAAAAATCTAATCAATAACTAAGAAAAAAAGGAAACCACGGACTACGAGTGAAGTGCTGTTATGAACATATTGAATAATTTTGTTTTGGTTTGGTGGATTTGTTTTGGTTTTGTTTGTTTTTTGTTATGTTTTTATATGACACAAGTAGTAACAAAACTGTTTTGATACTAAAATGTAGAAATTAAATGTTTTTACTCTCATGTTTAATATGCAGAAATTAAAGGAATATACCCATTCGTCTACCCATCCATCCATCCATTATTCCATCCAAACATCAATCCGTCTATCAATCCACGTACATACGTGCGTATGTATGTAGTTACACACACACACACACACACACACACACACATTAAAATATATGGAAAACAGAACAACACAATAACCAAATATATGCATTTAGCCTTTATGGTGCACCCAATAATTTCTAGGCAAACACATTTGCAATTAAGCGACGCCTAGCAGTAATTCCATCAATGTGTTCAATATTATTATTTTCACCATTTCCTTCGATTGGTAGATTCTCATTTTCTTGCAGCAAAGGCATGCCATGTTTCATGCATATCATGTGTAAACATGCAGTTGCAACGATGACGTTAACACATCGATCCGGCCTGAACATTAGGCTGCTACCACTCTTGTCCAAGCATCGGAACCTTGATTTCCATACCCCAATGCAGCGTTCAGGCCTGATGCTAATAAAACTTTTAGAGTCTAGAGTCGAGACTCTAATAAGAGTTTGAGACAGTAATGTCATGACAACGCCATACAAATTGTACGTGTCTGGACTCTTAAGTTTGATAAGCACGGGCCCAGGTGTGCAGCTAATATTCTTGACAGCATTAGTAGAAAGATGGCTTTTATGAGCAAGATAGCACATACCAAAGCCTTTGGTCATACATAGTACACCCCCTACCAACAATGGTTCAAAATAGTAAGGCATATCGGTCTTGCAGACAACTGTATCTCAGGTTGAAACTACCACTGACAATCAATTTTAGACAGGGGATATCTTAAATAATAAAAAAATTACCAGCCAGAGTTACGGAACACAATGCATTTTGTTTTGTCTGGATTATCGAATGAAAACAACAATTACGCAATGCACTTACAAGTAGGAAATTCCAGATGTTTTCTTGCATGTTGTCCGAACTGTTGGCAGCTTTCATGGCACAGAACTCAGTAGCCTGGTTTTTCTGCAGTGCGGATTCCAACTGTTCGGACCGACTCAACAGCTCACCCTCGGTGATAACCTGGCTGATGTGAACCTGTTTCGGAACCACCTGCTGCGGATTCTGAGCTTTCTCGTGAATAAAGCTCACCAGTTTCCCGCCAAACTGAAAACAACCACAAACGTTTTTTAAATTTTGTGTATTAATAACAGGGCTAGCTCAGAGTCCATGGAACATTTTACAAAATTATCCATTTAAAATTCAAAACAAAATTATGTATTTAAACTTCAAAAATTGCAGAAACCCAGTTATTTTGTAACAAAATATCAATTATGACATGAAATTATTTCGCCAAATTAAAATAAAATTTGCAATTGGCGAATACCAGAGCTAGCCCTGAATAATTAAATATTAATGAGATGACAATATTTCGAAATGTTAGGATGTACAGTTTGTACAAAATGGACCTAAAAGCAAAAACATAACGTTGGAGCTGCACTCAAAAGCTGACACTGTCGTATTACCAAAATAATACTTAGATATCTTGTTTTTTGACTCTTAACATCAATACAAAAATTATAAAATTATTAACAAATACAACACTGTCTACTACTGCCATTATGACCACATACTTGCACAAGGTACCATAAAAGAATTTTACAAAAACTTTTTTTTTTTTACCTAAAAACAAGAGACAACATGTGGCTTTAGTTTTTGTTATATATATATATAGATAATAAAAACACAAAACAACTTACAGCAAAAGAAGCTCCCACTGGTTTTCTGAGCCATTTCGGTGGTTTTTGTAATGGCATCACTTTATCCTGCTCGAGAGAGGGAACATGGACCTGTGGTTGTGAAAATGGGTCGGCTGTACCAAACGAATCTGCAACCTGAAACAAAACAAAAAATTTATAATTTAATAAAATTATGAAACAGACATGAATTATTTTTTTCCAAATTTAAAGAAATTTATTATTAAAGAATTGTGGCAACAATCAACACTATACCAATGATCATAATTAAAAAGAAGTAAAACAAATGCGAAATTTTTTTTTTTTTTTAATTCTTGTCAAATTACTTCTTATTCCCATTCACAAATCATTAAGGAAGGAAATCTTTTATTTAACGATGCACTCAACACATTTTATTTACGGTTATATGTCGTCAGACATATGGTTAAGGACCACAAAGATTAGCAGCAAGGGATCTTTTATATGCACCATCCCACACAGGATAGCACATACCACGGCCTTTGGTATACCAGTCGTGGTGCATTGGTTGGAGCGAGAAATAGCCCAATGGGCCCACCGACGGGGATTGATCGCAGACCGACCACACATCAAGCGAACACGTTACCACTGGGCTACGTCCCGCCCCTTAATTAAAAAGAAGTAAAACTTAATTTTGTTTAAATTCTTGTCAAATTACTTCTTATTCCCATTCGCACATCATTAATTTCAAAGCTTCTCGGGAACTTGTAATATACTAACAATATCTATTACATTCAAAGAAGAATAATAAGAAAAAACAGAATTGCAATTCACCTTGTTGCTGGGCTGTATTGGATGGCCACCTCCTAGGAGAGAGTACACTGTTATATGACCGTCAAACGATGAGCTGGAGATAATGGAAGGATTCCGTGGACACCACTGCACATCGAAACACCACTGATTGCTGGTCGGCAGTTCATAGACTACCTGTAAATATCAGAACAAACACATATCAGAATTAATTCAAGAAAATGTAGTAGATTCCAATACTAAATGGAATGTTGGGCGTTTATGTGATGACATACAGTAAGCATCCATTTAATAACGTTGAATAATAATAAAGTATGAATCATTTCATTCTGTGCATTTACTTGCTTCATCAGACCTGTTTTCTCCGGCTGTGTTCCAGACTAGTTGAGTGTTTCGATTTCTACAATAATTACCACAATAAACAGCGACTTGTTAACCATAAATGTTTATTAAGGTTACTTTAAAAAAAAGATTTTGGATTGGATGTTATTCAGTTTGGAGATAATATCCTCCTCTTATCACTTTCATGTTATTTAATATATCATAAGAATAGTACCCATCTTCCACTTCATTTTCATTGCATATACATTAAACTGGACAAATTTTAACATGCTGCTCTTTGGTTATCTAACACTAGTGAACATACATTTTGTAAGACAATAGAGCATACATTAGGTCCCAATAGTCAAGGAATTAAATGTTTTTTAAAAAAAGAAAGAAAGAAATGTTTTATTTGACGACGCACTCAACACGTTATATATGGTTATAAGGACCACACAGATATTGAGAGAGGAAACCCGCTGTCGCCACTTCATGGGCTACTCTTTTCAATTAGCAGCAAGGGATCTTTTATATGCACTATCCCACAGACAAGGTAGTACATACCACAGCCTTTGATATACCAGTCGTGGTGCACTGGCTGGAACGAGAAATAGCCCAATGGGCCCACCGACAGGGATCGATCCCAGACCAACCGCACATCGAGTGAGCACTTTATCACTGGGCTACACCCCGCCCCCGATTTTAAAAAAATGCGGAAAGCAATTTGTTGACATTTGAAAATATAAAGCCAAGTTAAATGCATCTTGGCCAAATAAAAACTCCTTAAACACATAACACTCAAATAAGACTGCTGAATATACAGATATATAACTTTATTAAATTTTAATTCCCAATTGGAGAATGAGAGCCAAAACCATGTGACACCTGTCAACAATGAAAATGTTCTAAATAGTTTTGTCAGTACTAGCATACCATTAAATAAACATTCTTACTTCTCCACCCGGCACATTTGAGTTGGGATTCCAACATAAGATTCTATTGTCTTTTCCACAGGTCATCAACAGGTCAGCATCCTGAGGACACCAGGCCATGGACAGAATACCTCTGAGGAATTAAAAAAGAAAAATGTATTTAATTTTATTTGATGAAGTTTCCAAACAAAAAAAATCAGATTTCGATAAATCTTTGACAAAGTCAATAGACCTCACAGAAGCTTTGGTTAGTGCCTTATATATATTGTAGTAATAAGTATTGTAGTAGTAAGTTGATCATTTCCACTCAGACCAAACATTCACCAGACGGGACCAAGTGCTAGCGGATTTGTTAGACTGCAAGACATCACAGACTGTGAAATGATCAGCTAACAAAGTTTTATGAACACAAGCAGAGCTTTAATCTTACTAATTTGTAATAGTGGAGATAATTTTAATTAGACTGAGTAATGTTGTTATTAATAGCTGCTGAAGAGTTATTTTAATATATAAAAAAAGCTTGATATTTTAGTGGTTTTGAAGTGAAATGGTTTGAGGTCAAGATGTTTGCATGGTACTTAATTTGGGCACATGTATTTTTGGCACATTTATTGTCTCAAATTTGTTGCATCTAAAGCCATTCCAAGGTCATGCCTTCTGTTTACAACAAACACTAAATGAAGACTGAAGGCATTGGTGAAGTCATGCAGTTCAATTACATGAATTATATTAGCGTAACTTAATGAAGTATCCCAAACTTGCTTTAATTTACATTTCAATGACAATATTTCCTGCTAATACTATAAGCAAAATAAAATATAAAATAAATTCTTATTGCAGAATCATTACAGAAAAGCTGCTTTCATATTTGCTAAAGTAAATTTAAGAATGTTTAACAGTTTACCACATCACAAATTGGCAATTTGCCTGAATTTAAAGCTACATAACCGATGCATGAAGAGAATAACGGTTTGCGTAAACGTTGTGCATTGCATACAAAAATCTTATTGTTATAATATAACGACTGTGAATTGTGTACGGTATTTTCAAATGACAGACTCACTTCTGGTGACTTTCTAGCACTTTGAGAGGCGATGTGGCATAGCGGAGGTCCCAGAGCTGTATAACTGGAGTGTGGTCGTCCTCCGATGAAATGCATAACTGAGTAGCTACATCAGGATGCCAGGCCACAGTTTTAGCCTTGATCTGGGAAGAAATTAAATTTTTTAAATCTTATAAAACACCTAACAATATTTTTTAATAGAACTTTTTAAAAATTATTCTAGTCCTCAAAATAAGCATTTTTAAGAACAAACTTACACAACTAATCTACCTAATTATTGTTTGGAGAGTCTAACTCTTTAAATTGCAATAATATATCCAAAATTACAGATCATTATAAACATTCAAGGAAGTAATATACTAAAAACACTCTTTTTCAACATGTTGATAATAAGTCAATTACATGAAACAAAATCAGATGGTTCTAATATGGGAATGTTTTATTTAACGATGCACTCAACACATTTTAACTGTTGTTTTAACTCCATATAGCCCAAGTCATAACTAACCTCTTTCCCTTTAGACTCACTTTTTTTCTGCAGTATACAAAAAAAAAAGAAGAGACACCCAATAACCAAGACTTGAAAACAGTAAACTAAATATTTGTGTTAAATACTGTCTTAGTGTTTTGTAATATCTGAATGTTTACCCTGGACATGCTGTCACTGATCTTGATGATCGGTTCGTTCTTCCTCAGATCCCACACCACACAGCGAGCGGTGAACGTGGACGCCAAAATATGCTGCACTTGTCGATTCCAAGACACACAGGCTACTTCTTCTGGTGGCTGCGACTTCTGTCCAGGTGTCATAGGAGTGTCCGGTTTCGTCATGTCCCAGATCAAAATCTCTGATTCAGAACCACCAGAAGCAAGAAGATTTGGCTGTGGGGAAAATTGATTTTTTTTTTTTAATAACCTCAGCACATTTTAAACTGTGGCTATTTGATGAAAGAGAAAAATCTCCTGCTGACTCACAGTCTACACCTATTACATAGAAATTTGCAAAAGATGTATTTTTTTCCACACAGGGCAGATCCTTTAACATATCAGTTGTTACACTGCATCCTTTAAAGTACAAAATCATGGCTTAGGATTTAACAGAAATGATTGTTTCTGCTAGAGTGGCAGAAGCATATTTGCAAAATCACAGAACCAAAAGTCTAGTCACGCATTATCATGTAAAAATCTACCATTACCATGATTACTAAAAAAAAAACAATTTGCCATAGGTTCTGATGATCATAGGGCATGGAATTGGATAAGTGTTTTAAATAAAATCTGAAATCCGGTGGCTTGCACAAGTTTAGTATATAAATGAATACTCGTTACATTTACATCAAAGCCTAAAATCAGCAGTATAATTTGTGTGAACACAGGAGATGACATAATCCCTAGTTGGGACAAAGAATAAACCCAATGGATCTACAAAGGCCAGTCAATTCTATGACCAATCGCATCTTAGGCAAGCACCCTACTCCAAGTATATATGAAAGATAACTTGTTGCGAACACTTTCATGAAAGAAAAAAAAAAGTGAACAACATCATTGTTCAACCTACCTGAAATGGATTGAAATCGAGGGCTTTAACGGCTCCCGTGTGCTGCGACTTCTCAAAAACAAGACAGTCCTTCTTGGAAGACAACATGGAAGCTGCGTCATAGACCTGAATAGACCCATTGTCGGTTCCAGCTACTATCAAACCAGATGGCGTCTCCTTCCCACCGATTCCATGGGACCCCCACAGAACTTTATGAAACCTGTAGTGAACAAAACAAATGTTTTATTTAACGATGAACTCAACACATTTTATTTACGGTTATATGGCGTCAGACATATGGTTAAGGACCACACAGATATTGAGAGGGAAAACCCGCTGTCGCCACTTCATGGGCTACTCTCTCCGATTAGCAGCAAGGGATCTTTTATATGCACCATCCCACAGACAGGATAGTACATACCACGGCCTTTGTTACACCAGTTGTGGAGCACTGGCTGGGACGAGAAATAGCCCAATGGGTCCACTGATGGGGTGTAGTGAACAAGGACACACTACTAAGTCAGAATGACATGGTTTATATACAATGTTATCAACCAATTATCACTTTCTGGGAATCTTCTAAAGGCATTTTCCATTACTTCTTAAAGATATTTTGAAGAATTCAATCTGTGATTACAATGTTATTACTCATAATGTTTAATTCATTCACCAAAGAGCTAAGAGAATTAAAACTTGTTAATGAGCCATAATTTTACGTGGTTATGAAAAAAAGAATTTAGCTCCACATTTTGAAGTAACATCTGCCAAACTGCTAACAATATTCTATGATCGATAAAAGTTAAAATATGAATACCAAAGAAATACGAGTTTAAACCAAATCCCACTACATCCATTTCAAAACTAGTGACACACACAAGCCAATACCATGAACAATAAAGCAGTGTTTTAAGTGTTTGTTGTATACTGTTCTAAGAAAAGATGGAAGAATGTTAAAATCTATAACAGTGACCTGGTATCTTGTGTAAGTTAATATCAGACATATAGAGTGTATAACAGTGACCTGGTATCTTGTCTAAGTTAATATCAGACATATAGAGTGTATAACAGTGACCTGGTATCTTGTCTAAGTTAATATCAGACATATAGAGTGTTAAACATTAACTAAATTCAAACCTGCAGTCCGATGGCATAGAGGCCAACATTGGCATATCTAGTGTCGCTTCAGCCAAATTCAATCCATATACTTCTAGTGCAGAGGAGGTGCTATAAAAAAAAAAATTATAAATAGAAAGTAAATAAAGAGCTGACCATTCACAAAATCTTATTTTCAATAATGCTTGTATATATATAGCTGGTCATATGGATTGCTTAGCATATGATGGAAGTGCTAAAAGAAATTGCTTTTGGGTTCACAAATATTAAAGTGAATCTGGCAACTTCCTTACAAATTCAACTTGCCTTGAGTGGTGTACGAAGCCAAAACAAGGGTGCGAAGAATGACTGTTGTTGACCTTAATGAAGCAATGAATAACTTTAGAGTTATATACTGTATACATCAGGGCTTTAGATCTCACTAATTTGGGCACAACATGGACAGTTCAATATCTCAAGGCCTTCTAAAAAAGAAGTCCGGAAAACCAATTTTCACATTGCCTAAGTTCAAGGGCCATAACTCCATCAAAAATGGGTAAATCTCCATAAAAAGTCAAACATGATCTGTAACAGTATATGATAAAGCTATACACCAAATTTCAGGTTAATATCTCAAAGCCTTCAGGAAAAAAAGTCTGGAAAACATATGTGAGGCAGACAGACTGAAGGACAGAGATAAAACCTATAGTTCCCTTTGGTTGGACCGGCAGGGGACTAATAATAAATAAACATAATAAAAGTGAAACGTTGATAAACCGGAACTTTAATGAAAAAATACCACATCATAGACACATATTCTGACCACTCCACTGTCTTTCCTCAACAGAAATAACTTGTCAGTAAGTACATCTAAGTACAAATTAGTGTTGGTAAACCAATAAGAAATTAAAATATGAATCGATACAAAAGCAAAGGTATCGTGTATTGTATTGTGAACAATAGCAAATAGTATCATGATACACCGATGCATCAATTTATTGTGACACTCCTACAGAGTACCAAACAGATCTTAAATTCCACTTCCACAAAGCACATAATTTATTCAATTATTAATCAATTGTGTCAGCTTGTGCGAACCGATTTACAATTTCAAAATATCCAATTCCTAATTAGTTACCTGAATGTTGCATCAAGCTGTTGGGCTGCCGTTCCTGTCACCAGATAAATTGGATACTGCGTTGCTGGTGACCATGCCAAATTTGCAGTCCGATCAATTTCTTTGATTCTCATTTTGCTAGGTGTGTAGTCTCTCTGAAAAATAAGAATAAAAAAAATATAACATATCACTCTAAATAAATGACATTGATGACATGGTTTTGAACTTTACTAATTTAATATAGTGCTAAATCTGACAATGTCATCCATCCAGCATGAATACAAGGGATATAGATTTTACCACCAAAAAAAAAAAAAAATATTAAAACCAGCTCATATTAAAAGATTTCTGCCCAAAATCCTCCAGTTATTGGAGTATTGCAACAAATTTAATTCAGTCAATTGCTGTATGGCAGGCTCTAATCTAGTTGGCAAAACAGCATTTTTTTTGCAGAAAGTTGCCGAGTTATTGAAGCTCTCCTAATATTTTGGACCTACGCCGATTGCTGACTTGAAAAACAAAGTTACACAACAGATGTCAGACATCAACTTGCTTACTTAACACCTTGTCAGTCTGTTTTTACCTCTGGCGTGAGACTGTTTTGACAGAAAAGAGTTTTGCTCCTTCCCCTTTTTAGGATATATTCATTATCAGTTCCTTAATAAAATAGCACTTTTAATGAAAATATTCAATTCTTTTGCTTGAAGGAGAGGGCAATTAAGGCATTTGGCCTGGTATGCATATTCAACGATATATAATGCACATTATTGCTTAATATCAACACGTATAATCGTATAGTTAATTAATAAAACGGTTAAATGTGACGGCTATTATATATAACGGGCGCAGCCATTTTATACCATCTCAGTTAGTACGCCCTCTGGCGAGCTGGTGGTTACATAATACTTAACGCGTAACATCAGGAATGAGCCGTAGAACTAGAGAAACACAATATACCTGGTTTTTGCGGGATGATAAATAGTCATACATTGCAATGTTCTGTAATAATACACATCCCAGTAAGCCAGCAATAAGTATATCCAACACTATATATATTATTTTTCAATACCATTGTCAAAGTGGCTACACAACAAGTCGAAACAATTAAGAATGTTTTGCCCATGCATTAACCTACGTACTGAAATGATACACGGAGTGTTTACTTAGTTAATTGGTCTATGATTCCTGGGATTCCTGATTGGCAGGTGTGTATTTGATTGGTAGTCAGACGAGCCAATTAACTGACGCTGTCTAGACACAAAAATACATACCAGTATTGTGGAATATTACCTGTCGCCCCTAAAATTGTAATGGACATGGTTTATTACTGTAAATAGTTCTGTAAAACTATTGATTAAGTAGACTTTTCCATCTAAAACCACAGAACTGACCAATTACGTAGTCCCAAAGAAAAGTATCACTTGGGTATCGTGGGCTGTCGTTTTTGCCCCATCGTAGCATATCAATAGGCCTAATAGTGTACATTTTTCCTTTGGATTATTTAACAGAGAAAAATACTATAACCCCATTTTGTTCCGTTAATGCAACTTGAAATATATTTAGTTAAATAGTTTATTATATAATTTACGTCATTTATGCTATTTTACAAGTCAGGTTGATCAAAGAGAAGCGTCTTGTCGAAAATTACTGCTTTTGTTTACACTGTACATACAGGAGGTGGTCAGGAGTTGACATCACTCTGCCCCAAGCTATCCCACCGGACTTCACAAAAACAAAACAAAATGGCTGTCCCCAGTTAGTAGGAATAATCATGTTTTTTTATTAACTCTAAAATTACGCGTTTTTCATCTGCTGAAGTATCAGTATGTGTTGGTGGTCCAGGTATGCATCTTTCTAACACATAAGGCTCTTGTTTGAGTTGACCCTACCTTTAAGGGCAATTACAGCATTATGGACGTGGCCTTTTGCACAAAACATCTGTATATTTATTCCAGTACTATTTTTAAAAAAATGTCGTTTATTTTGATGATGGATTATGACTATATGATACCGTATGTACAAGTCTGTATAATAATTAATATTATTGAAGATCATGCTGTACTAATTACTTTAGTTAAATGAAAACCTGCTACGGATGTGGCATGTTTTGGAACACATTTTGACCCCAGTGTAACATATCTGCAAAACTCTGCTCTGTTAATGATGACAAAATTTTACAATTTTAGTTTGTTTTATATAATAAATACTTAGTGCTATCTTCAATAGTGTCTCTGTTATGGACATGGAAATAAGGAAATGTTTTATTTAACGACACACTCAACACATTTTATTTACGGTTATATGGCGTCAAACATATGGTTACGGACCACATAGATATTGAGAGAAAAAACCCGATGTTGCCACTTCATGGGCTACTCTTTTCAATTAGCAGCAAGGGATCTTTTATATGCACCATCCCATAGACAGGATAGCACATACCACGGCCTTTGATGTGCCAGTCGTGGTGCACTGGATGGAGCGAGAAATAGTCCAATGGGCCCACTGATGGGGATCGATCCCAAACCGACCGTGCATCGAGCGAGCAGGTTACCACTGGGCTACATCCCACCCCCATTCATGGACATGGAAAAACTGTTATGGACGTGGCATCATGTAAACTGTACAACAGGATCTCTGTCTTCATTTGTTTTAAAAAAATTATTTATACATAATTGACTAAAGGTATTTTTTAATTCTTACTTCTTTTTAAAATATTTTGTCCAAAATTATAAAAAATAAAAACATACCGACCTTATGGTTTGAATTATGTTGTCAGAGCGGCACTGCAATTATTGCCTTAGAGATTGCATGGGATCAAGAGGGCATCCTGGCAGTTTTAAGAACACACAGGGCTAGCCAAATTATCAATTACTGGTAAACTTAAAAAAATTAAACAAATACAGCCAATTTCCAATGAAATATCAATTATTACATGTAATTGATTTGCTGCGAGCGAGCAGGTTACCACTGGGCTACATCCCACCCCCATTCATGGACATGGAAAAACTGTTATGGACGTGGCATCATGTAAACTGTACAACAGGATCTCTGTCTTCATTTGTTTTAAAAAAATTATTTATACATAATTGACTAAAGGTATTTTTTAATTCTTAATTCTTTTTAAAATATTTTGTCCAAAATTATAAAAAATAAAAACATACAGACCTTATGGTTTGAATTATGTTGTCAGAGCGGCACTGCAATTATTGCCTTAGAGATTGCATGGGATCAAGAGGGCATCCTGGCAGTTTTAAGAACACACAGGGCTAGCCAAATTATCAATTACTGGTAAACTTAAAAAAATTAAACAAATACAGCCAATTTCCAATGAAATATCAATTATTACATGTAATTGTTTCAGCGAGCGAAGGTTATAAAATTTGCATGGAAAAACTGTTTGGACGTGGCATCATGTGAAATCTCGTCTTCATTTGTTTTAAAAAAAATTTATACATTTGGCGAGTGTAGAGCTAGCTTTTTAAAATATTTTGTCCAAAATTATAATAAAAACCTGCAGACCTTATGGTTTGAATTATGTTGTCAGAGCGGCACTGCAATTATTGCCTTAGAGATTGCATGGGATCAAGAGGGCATCCTGGCAGTTTTAAGAACACACAGGGCTAGCCAAATTATCAATTACTGGTAAACTTAAAAAAATTCAATACAGCCAATTTCCAATGAAATATCAATTATTACATGATTGTTTCAGCTGAAAATATAAAATTTGCCAATTGTTTTTGAAATTCGCAACTGACGAATTTGGCGAGTGCCAGAGCTAGCTCTGCATCATCTAATTCAATCCCTGCGACCTGTAAACAGCTAATTCAATCCCTGCGAC
This sequence comes from Gigantopelta aegis, assembly GCF_016097555.1. Classification (NCBI taxonomy): domain Eukaryota; kingdom Metazoa; phylum Mollusca; class Gastropoda; order Neomphalida; family Peltospiridae; genus Gigantopelta; species Gigantopelta aegis. Next base: position 54,335,746 of record NC_054706.1, read on the forward strand.
CTGTAAACAGCTAATTCAATCCCCGCGACCTGTAAACAGCTAATTCAATCCCCGCGACCTGTAAACAGCTAATTCAATCCCCGCGACCTGTAAACAGCTAATTCAATCCCCGCGACCTGTAAACAGCTAATTCAATCCCCGCGACCTGTAAACAGCTAATTCAATCCCCGCGACCTGTAAACAGCTAATTCAATCCCCGCGACCTGTAAACAGCTAATTCAATCCCCGCGACCTGTAAACAGCTAATTCAATCCCCGCGACCTGTAAACAGCTAATTCAATCCCGCGACCTGTAAACAGCTAATTCAATCCCCGCGACCTGTAAACAGCTAATTCAATCCCCGCGACCTGTAAACAGCTAATTCAATCCCCGCGACCTGTAAACAGCTAATTCAATCCCCGCGACCTGTAAACAGCTAATTCAATCCCTGCGACCTGTAAAAAGCTAATTCAATCCCTGCGACCTGTAAACAGCGTTGTCTACTCATTACAGAATTTTGATATGGGTCAAGATTAGTAGACCAGTTTTTACTTTAAACAATGTGGCAGAGAATTTTAATAATATAGCTAATTTTTAATTTGAATGACATCTGTATTCCAATGACATCACTTTGCATCTCCTTACAATAACAATAAACTGAGTACGTGATATTTCCATTTTAAGAATGCTGGAAAAATTCCAATGCAAAATTGCTATTGAAGTTTTTTTTGTTTGAACATTACTAAAGCATGTGAATGTGTTTGAAGAAAATCTATTAATAAAAAAAATGCACTATTTATGAAATATGGATTCCAAGTGAAATTACAATAGGATATATTATATTTATTGTATAAGAAGCCAAAACAAAGTTGCGAAAAGTGACTGTCGTCGACTTTAGGGGATGCAGATGACTAGTCCTCCAATGATTAAATAGTTTAAAAAGAACTCGAGACAATTCGTCCACAACCAAAAATTGTTCTTGGACAATTCGTCCACTACAATTTTTTTTGTTTTATTAGTTATTTACCATATATTTCATCCACGGACTAAATAAATGTAAAGACACTTTTTATTTTAGTGGAATATCGACACAGAGCATTGTCAGAGAAGTGCAGATTGTAACCTAACCTAGCTTTGCCATGTCTATATCTCTGACATTGCCAGTGGCTTTGCCCGCGACATAAGGGGGTTACCAAGTATGATGTGGACAATTTGACAGACATAGTCTAGTACAGTTATAATATTGTAATCATAATAGGGAATGGGACAATTAAAGTAAATTTATGATTACTGTATTTACAAATTTATTATGACGCTATTTTTGAACGAGCTGTCAAAATTAATAATAATAATAATAATATATAGTTTGTGGAGAGTATAGCTAAGAGTTGAAGAAAGGATTCATGGCTGTACAAAGACAATAACAAGTTGATAATGCCACTAAAATTTAGTTTGTTTTATATACTAGTAGTTAACCACAAAACGAAAATAATTAACCATTTCAATGGCTAAGTAGTAACATTTTATATTTATTGGTCTAAATGTTGTAATTGACTGGACGGTTGCTAGTCACTTCATACCATTGTCATTTCGTACCATAGTCATTTCGTACCTAATTTGGTCATTTCGTTCCATTGCAAAAAGTCATTTCGTACCCAAGTCATTTCATACTTTGGTCATTTCGTACCATAACTGAAAGTCATATCGTACCATGGCATAACAATTTATAACAATCACCCCGGTAGTGTCTTTTACAAAATAACATAAAATTACAAATTTGTGATTAATTTAAGGGATATTTTATCACTAAGAGACTAAAAATTATTGCCATTTTGTAGAAACATTAGCAATTGGCTAATTTGGCAATCAGTAGGGTAGTTAATGTTTTAATGGTTGTTATTGTTTATTCTTAAACAAATAAGATGCAAAGAAGTTTGAAAAGAAGACCTAATAAATAAATAATATTTTGTTGGTTCATTATGTTTTGTTGTTTCTGACTAATTATCTGGAGCCATTTCACACAAAATTGAAGTTGGCAGTTAGTAGTAAAATGGAAATAACAGTTGACATGTATATAAATAAATGATTTTGATTTTGATTTGTATTATGGGTATCAATAACGATATTCTGCACAATAACATGTTCTGATTATCAAACTGTCAAAATAAAGTTTTAAAAAAAACCCACTTCTTTTATGCTGTAGTCAATTTGTTTTCTATATACTGGTATGAAATGACTGGGGTACGAAGTGATTTTTTGCAATGGTACGATATGACCAAGGTGCGAAATGACTAGGCAGCATGGTACGAAATGACTTGGGTATGAAGTGACTATGATTCGACTGGACGAATTGTACGGTGGACAAAACGTCCAGAGGATGAACCGTCTGGAAAGCGACTTTATTGTCCGAACCAAAACTACAAAAAATTACTCTCCTACCTTTAACTGCCATTAGATTTCCTCCAAAGTTTGTTCAGACGCAAATCACCAAAAAAACCCACTACAACTACACAGATTCCACACACGAGACTGCAATGATGTCGCCGATATCGTCTTTGCTGTGATTGCATAGAAAAAAATACATGCAGTTTTCTTCCGTCTGCCATGTTACTTGTTTATGGAATACTCTTCAAGAGGGGTGAAAGCCTCGAAAGTATGTGACACAATTAATATGAAATCAATGATCTCTAGTGGTATCATTAAAAAAACAATAATAATAATAAAAAATAATAATAAATAATAGGACGTCATCACGTTTGCTTTTATATCATAACATGTTATGACTGTTTGATTAAGTCCTATCCTTTCACCCCTCTTGAAGACTATTCCAAAAAAAGTCAAAATGGCAGCTGGCACAATATTACATGCTTTTTGCTCTATGCGCTCTCAGCGAAGTCAATATAGGTGACATAGTTATCATCTGGTATGTGGAATCTGTGTCACTGTAATTGGTTTTTTCAAGATTTCTGTCTGGACAAACTTTGGAGGAAATCTAACGGCAATTAAAGGTAGGAGAGTAATTTTTCGTACTTATGAGAAATATTCAAATGACTTGACTGTTTGATACGTATCTAAAAGCTTACTGCCCTGTGCAGAGCCAGCTCTGCCCAGGACGGTTCTGCCCAGGACGGTCATGTGACGTGTACGGATCATTGCAGCCAGCGCTACACGGGACGACGCTACCCAGTACGTTCATTATGTGTGCTACTGGTTGTGTTCTGTCAGTTTATATCAGTATAGACCTACAGATATATCAATATTTCCTTTACTGTTAATGTGTTTTTCACCATATCTAAGTATATAAAACAATATACATATATTTTCTTTATTATTACTGACTTCCCCCCTCATATCTCAGTACACGTGTAGACAAACAACAACTGGTAACCATTCACTGCAGCTATACTATAGACCGTCCTGTGCAGAACCGTGCTGTGTAGGAACGTCCTGTACAGAGCCGTCATCACTATATATTTTTTTAATACTCACACACACACACACACGTTTATATATATATATATATATATACAGTATATTTTTTTTTTTTCGCGTATTAGGAACATATATTTTCTTTATATACAAAATATATATTTATTTCCTTTACTGTTAATGTGTTTTCCACTATATCTAAGTATATAAAATAATAGACCGCCTTGTGTAGGAACGTCCTGTATAGAGCCGTCATCACTATATACATATATTTTTGTTAATACTCACACGTTATATATATTTTATTGATTATTATCCACAATATACATATATTTTCTTTATTATTACTGACTTCACCCCCTCATATCTCAGTACACGTGTAGAACAACGACTGGTAACCGTTCACTGCAGCGTATACAATAGACCGTCCTGTGCAGAACCGTGCTGTGTAGGAACGTCCTGTACAGAGCCAGTACGGTTTTGGTCCCTTATGGACTGTTTGACACTGACAGAATAAAACACAGTTTAATTTTGTCTTTGGATGTCTCAAGACCAATGGATGGATTAAGAAGTATATATTGTTGGTGATGGGGAACTGGCAGACGTTTTACCAGAAAAAGTTTGCAAAAGTTAATATTCGAAAATTAATCACACCGATAATACATTATCATTATGGTACAATGCAAAAATCAAGCCGACTGGCAATCTTGATCGCACTTACGTTTACTTCTAAAACGCATATATTTTAGAAAGAGTCTTCTTGTTACACTGAGAAGTCGTAAGTGTGTATGAAGTTAGTATGCACAGAATTCAACTATATAAGTAAAAATGACATATTAAAATCCACGTAAATCCTACCGATCAACGTGGCACGAATATGTGTATTTTCACTTCCTTTTGAGTTTGCGCACTTGATTTTCTTCTTTTCTTCTTTTGTATAATCCGCCTGTTGTTCTTAGCGGCATTCTAGTAAAGGTTTGTTTTGCTTAACAACACAACTAGAGCTCGTTGATTAATTAATCATCGGTTATTATATGTAAAAACATTTGGTAATTCCGACATATACTCTTAGAGAGAAACCACGCTACATTTTCTATTAATAGCAAGAGATTTGATTACTTGATTGCTAGTCAATTCGTACCTTGGTCATTTCGTACCATAGTCAGTTCGTATCTGATTTGGTCGATTATTTTATATGCACCATCCCACTGACACGAGAGCACATACCACAATCTTTGATATACCAGTCATGATACACTGGCAGGAACGACAAATAGCCCAATAGGCTCACCGGTGGGGACCGATCCTATACCGACCGCGTATCAGGCGAGCGTTTTATCACCAGGCCTTCATTCTAACTATACAGGCCTAGTATAATACGAGGTGGGTAATAAAAGAAAGGAAGAGGGCGTCTAGGAAGAGGCCGCGCGCGCCAGGTACTGTTGGGGGGGGGGGGTGATAAATCGGCAACTAAACTGGATGCAGCGGCTTCTTCTGCGTTGCTGCCCTCGACCCATCCCAACAAGCCTGCCAGACCCAGAACTAACAAGCTTGCCAGACCAACAACTGACAAGCCTGCCAAGTCAGCTGTTGTTCGTTCCACACGTCGTTGTGGCTGACTCAGCAGCGAGTCCAAACCTAGCAGAAAAATGTCGGCTAGACTGGTTCACGTTAAACCAAATGGCCAAAACGTTAGTTTAACGTTTGCTGGCTGAACTTGGGGCTGATCAAGCTCCTCTCCAGACAAGCCGCCGCCACCATCGCGGAAGTCGCTGCCTGAGCTGAATCGGCCCGTTGAAAGCCCGCTATGAAACGGAAGGCCGTCACTCCACCGAGTGACCAACCTGCCAGGGGAAGGCCTCCCTCTCCTCAACAGGAAACGAGCGTCGCGAACTCTTGGAATTCGGGAGTAGTGCTGACCTACCGCCACGAGGGAATCTTCCGACAGGACTGCACGACAGAGTCAGAAGATTCAACTTATTTTCGTGCTTATATCCAATTAAGGTTCAAACACGTTGTCCTGGAGACACACACCTCGGCTATCTGGGCTGTATGTCCAGGACAGTGAGTTAGTTGTTAGTGCTTAGTGAGAGTGAAGAGGGTGTAGTGGTCTTACACCTACCCACTGAGTCGTTAAAACTCGCTCTGGGTGGGAGGCGGTATCGGGCTGCAAAGCCTGTACCTACAAGCCTTATGTCCGATGGTTTAACCCACGACACCATCGAGGCCGGTCAGAAGACTCCCTTTGGGCCAGCCTACATCTACGTAGTTAAGCATCGGGCGAACTGGTGTGAACATCTGCCTAACTACGTCTTCTAAGAGCTCATCAAGTCGCCGTAACTACCAACTCTCCTGCCAACCCTCTTACCAACATCCTTTGCCTCCGTGAGTATGGACTTTTTGTTGGACTTAAAAACGTTTTGGCCTTCATTCAAAAACAGTCCGGCTAAATTGCTCAAATGACCTTCAAACTTTGGTTGAGCGCTCAAATGTTTTGTTTGGCCTTTAACATGTCATTCTTGACTTGGAACTAATTTTTCAAAATTCCGTCGCCCACCCCGTCCCAAAATTGGTCACTGGCGATGTCAGAGGCTACGTTTATTTTCATACTTCAGGGCCGTAGTTAGGATTTTTTGTTTGGGGGGGGGGGGGGGAGAGGGGAAGGGGCAACTGAGTAGTTAATAGTCTAAAACTCCTTAAACGGTTAAGAAGATAATTTTCTTTAAGTTTCTATATTTTTTTCTGGAATTTTTTCTGCCTGGTCAAAGGCCGTGGTATGTGTTTTCCTGTCTGTGGAAAAGTGCTTATAAAAGATCCCTTGTTGCATTAGGAAAAGGTATAGTGGGTTTCCTCTGATGACTGATGACTGCACATTGAGCTATTACAACTCGTTGAGCTATTAAAACTGAATTCAACACGTTCAAGAAGGAAATGTTCGACTTAACGACGCACTCAACACATTTTATTTACGGTTATCTGGCGTCGGACCAATGGTTAAGGACCACACATATATTGAGAGGAAACCCGCTGTCGCCACTTCATGGGCTACTCTTTTTCGATTAGCAGCAAGGGATCTTTTAAATGCACCATCCCACAGACAGGATAGTACATACCACGGCCTTTGTTACACCAATTGTGGAGCACCGGCCGGAACGAGAAATAGCCCAATGGGCCCATCGATGGGAATCGACAAGTTAAAGGAATGCTAAAGCAAGGCTTTTGGACTGGTGTGCATATTCAACAATACATAATGCACATTATTGCTTAATATCAACAAGTATCATCGTATAGTTAATTATTAAAACGGTTAAATGTCATGTCATGTCATAGGGTTTTACGTGCACATTCAGAACAAGCTGTTGTAGCGCACGCCTGTCGTGGGCACAAGAGCCGGCCTTGGCCGGCTCCTCCGTCCATGACAGGAAAGGTTGTGGGAGGGGAGAGGAGGGACCGCCTGCACTGGCAGGTGCAAGGGAGCACCAGCAGCCCGACCGAATCGGTAGCAGGCGGGTGGGGGTGGTGGTGGTGCTATGGAATTTTGAATGGAGCCGTTAATGCCAAAGAGAAAGTGGTGCGCAATTTTGATTGAGGAAGTTTGGCGCAATTTTGAACGGTCAGTCGAAAGGTAAATGGCTGAGCTAGCATAGGTTTTGATATTAGTGAATAGAGAGTAGCTCGTTAATTATAGACCTTTATGTCGCTGGTTGTCTCCCTAGGTTGCCCATAGGGCCCTTATAAGGACCTGACCGCTTCTGGTCGTGGCATGACAACTCAGGGGAGACTCGTGCAATTGTGTATTTGGCACTGGTAGGCAAGGTAGCTGTTCCGGGTTGGTCGGCTTGATGTTTGTTGACGGGGTCCTTCGTGTCCTCCTTTTAGTGTCACCAAGTACAAGTTACACCAGCAGCAAGTATTTGGGGTTTGGGTAGGGGAGGCCGATATTCTTTTGTTCAGCTTCCCCCGGGTGCATTTGCAATTGTGTACTCGGAACCAGTATTCTTTTGTCCGGTTCCTTATTAGAGCACGTGCTGGGCCATTAAATGGGTGCGGGTGCAGTCAATGCACCCTGTGTACTGATGCGGTGAGCGTGTAGTCTGTGTGTGGTTTCTAATTTTGTGTTAAGGTTGTACTTATTGTCTTAAGTCCCTATTCTAGTGTGTTCAACGGTCATTCATGACCACCCATCCCCCTCCGTCTTTGTATAGCATTGAATACAATGGCGGAGGGGGAGTTAGACTAATCTAGCTATCTAATTTAAAGGGTGAAACCCTTATAGTGTAGGTATTGGTTTAAAAAGCCTAATGCTTGACATACTTAACTTTATTACCAATGAATAAAAATGAGCTTAATAGTATCTAGTAGCAATTGTACACATTTATTCCAAATTCCGCCCACTTCAAACTTACCCCCCCCCCCCCCCCCTCCTGTCCCGAACTCACTCACTCAGAGAAAAGAAAATTATCACTTGGGTATCGTGAGTGGTCGTTTTTGCTCGAACGTATCCTACCAATAGGCCTAATAATAATGCATTTTTTCTTTGGATTTTTTAAAAGAAAAAAATACTAGAACTCCATTTCGTTATATTGATGCAAATTGAAATATATTTAGTTTTATAGTTTATTATACTATCAAATCATTTATGTTGTTTTACAAGTCAGGTTGATGAAAGCGAAGCGCCTTATTGTAAATTAGAGCATTTGTTTACGCTGTGCATAATAGAGAAGTTGGACCTGAGCTGACGTCACTTCGCCCCAAGCTTTACCACCGGACGTCACAAAAATGAAACAAAATGGCTGCCCCCAGTTAGCAGGAATAATCACGGTTTTTTATTAATTCTAAAATTACGCGTTTTTCATTTGTTAAAGTGTCAGTATGTGTTGGTGGTCCGGGTGTGCATCTTAACACATAAAGCTCTTGTTGGAGTTTAGTCTACCTTTAAGAAACAGGCGAGCGCTTTACCACTGAGAGCTCTACGTCTCGTCCCCCGCAAGATGTTCAGATTATCGTTCTCGCTATCAACCACAGACGTGCTGACTGCATGAGATGCAAGACACCGATTAGTTGACTGGGATCGATCCCCGTCAGTGGGTCCATTGGGCTATTTCTCATGGGTGTACGGGCTCCAATTTTTGTAGGGGAGGGGGAGGGGGGGGGGGGACTGAATGTTGTCCGAATTAAACGAAAAAGCATTACTGCCAAACAGCAAACAAATCACTATGCGTTTTTACATGGTTTACAACTAATATATTTGGCAGAATTATGGAAATATATGGTGAAAAGGTTTCAGGCCAGCGTATTTTGCCCGAATTTGAGGATTTGCTATAGCACTGGGGGATGAGGATGGGGGGGGGGGGGGGCATGTTTACCCTGCAACTCTCTCGTACGCTTATATTCTTTCTTTGATACTCAACGTGGAGAACTGGTAATATATTATCTGGCAGACTTCCATATCGAACCCATCGGTTCATCATTCAAGCACGCTTGTTGTGGATAACCACCTCGATTTTTGTATGGGGCTCTCTGTTTAGGACAGGAGTTGATGGCCAATGAGAAAGACGTCAGTGCAGTGGACTCACACCTTCCTAATAAGCGATTACTAGTCGCTTTGGATGGAAGCTTGTGCTGGGATAAGAACCCAGTACCTTCCAGTCTTAAAGCTAGTGGCTTAACCATTACGTTACTCGTGTCAGTGATATCATTTTACCTTACAACGCGTTGTTGATAAACGGGTCCAACCCATTTGCGATCGTTCGATACGTGTTAAAATAATTAAATCAATTAAATAAATCATATATATACATCCCGTTGTATTAATTGCTGAAATGAATGCCCAGATGTGTGTTTGTTGCTGAAATAGAAAGGGAAGAAACAATTATATACATTGTGTATATTGGATATTTTATGCCAAATGCACTAGGCATATAAAACTTGTCTTATGATTAGGCCTAGGCCTACTGGTTGCGTCGGCCATTTTGATTTGCAGTTTCGGCACCTAGCAAAACCATCATGTATTATTTTGACCAAAATTTCAAATTAACGACTTATTGCAAAATTGACAAGCTTAAAAATAATCAATAAGAAGTTATGCGTTATTATCTTTTTTAACTGACAGTTTCCCAGTCCCCACTTGTGTGGATAAAAATGTCATAAAACCAGAATAGGCAACTTCTACTCTATTTGATTAAAATAAATCTCGGCCTATTTTAAAGGGACAGACCCTAGTTTTTAAACATTCAGGCATATTTTTCACCTAGACTTTAGTTTCAACCCGTAAAAATAGACTGTGACTAAGTTTGGTTAATTTACAAACCTGTAACAAATTTGGATACAACAGAGTGAAACAAGTGAAATGCCCTAAAAATCGACTAACACGCAACTCCATAACCGTTACTTCTCAGGCGCACGTATGTTTTTGAAAATATGAAAAATGCATTTTGTGGTATTAGAAACACCAAGATGTCTAGAAACACTTCAGTTGTACGGGAATGGATAATCTAAAGTATAAAATATAAGTAATGTTCGATTGCAGTGATCATAAACGGCTCTAATAATGATAAATATGCCTTAGTGTTTAAAAACTAGGATCTGAATGAACTACTTCTACTTCTATACTGGTTTTTCAGTTTGTGATAAAAAGAAATATACCTCTCGCTTACACACAATAAAATTAGAACAAAAGAAAAAGTCTTATCTTTTTATTCACCCACCCCATACCCCGATTTTGTGGGCTGGGAGTTGTGGAAAGGTTTAACATTATGACGTCATAGACAATGTACGGACCGTTAGCCCATCATCAGGGTTAGTTTTAAATATAATTATATAGTAATTATTATTGTTTTTGTACATCTTAAAATCTTTCTTCTTTTTACAGTGTTTCAAATTACTGTTTAAAATATTTTATTCTTTTTTTTGTGTTTCAAAGACAAGAAAACCTTTTGATGTATCATTCAGCAAAAGAAGTCAACGGTGTGTACCCACAACCACTAAAGCACGTGTCAAAGGATGGTGTGCACCACCAAATAACATTCTACACAAACAATCAAGGGATTGTGTCCACCCCAAAAACATTCAACATCAACAATCAAAGGATAGTGCACGACAAAAAATCATCCCATATCAACAATCAAAGGATGGGTGCACACCACAAACACATTCAACATTAACTATCAAAGGATGCTGCGTTCCCCCAAAACATGCAACATCAACAATGAAAGGATCGGTACTCACCTCAAAAAGATTCAACATCAACAAAGGATGGTGTGTACCCCAAAACATATTTAACATAAAAAAGCAAAGAATGGGTGCGCACAAAAATATTCAATATCAATAAGCAAGCAATGGGTGCACTCCATAAACATTCAACATAAAACAAAGGGTGGTGTACACCCAAAAACATTCAACATCAACAATCAAAGGAATGTGTGCACAAATCCAAATCATCAACATTAACAATCAAAGGATAGTGCGCACCCTTAAAATAATTTAATATCAATAATCAAAAGATGGGCGCGCACCCAAAAAACCCACATCCAACATCAACAATCAAAGGATGGTGTGCATCCCAAAGACATTCAACATCAACAATCAAAGGATTGTGCGCACTCCAAAAGACATCCAAACATCAACAATTAAAGGGAGGTGCACATCCAAAAACAAATGATACGTTACAACAAAAACATATTCAATATCAATACGCAAAAGATGGTGCACACTCCAAACACATGCAATATTAGCAATCAAAGGACGGTGCGCACCTGCCATTTTTATTTTTTTTATTCAATATCAATAACCAAACGATGGGGTGTACTCCATAAACAGCCAACATATTCAACAAAGGATGGTGTGAAAACATTCAACATCAACAATCAAAGGATGGTGTGCACCCCAAATACATTCAACATTAACAAAGGATGATGTGCACCCCAAAAACATCAAAGGATGGTGCACACCTACACAGACTATTCAATATCGTTAATCAAAAGATGGGGTGCACTCCATAAACATTTAACATCAACCAGGATGGTGCGCAACAAAACACATTCAACAGCAACAATCGAAGAATAGTGTGCAACCTATAACATAATTCAACATTAACAAAGGATGATGTGCACCCCAAAAACATTCAACATAAAATAAATCAAAGGATGGGTACACACCGCAAAAACATTCAACATTAACAATCGAAGGATGGTGTGCAGCCCAAAAACATTCAACATAAAACAAATCAAAGGATGGGTACACACTGCAAACACATTCAACATTAACAATCAAAGGATGGTGCGCACCCACAAAAATGTTCAGTATCAATAAACAAACGATGGGGTGCACTCCATAAACATTCAGCATCAACAATCAAAGTATGGGTGCACACCCCAAACACATTCAACATCAACAATCAAAAGGTGGTGCACACCAAAAACACATTCAATATCAACAATCAACAGACGGTGCGCACCGCAAACACAATCAACATTAACAATCAAACGATGGTGCGCACCCCCCCCCCCCCGAAAAAAAAAACCCACAAAAAAAACAACAACAACAAACTATTCAGTATCAATAATAAAAGGTCGGTGCGCACTCCCAAACACAATCAACATTAACAATCAAAAGATGGTGCGCACCCCCAAAAAATATTCAATATCAATAAGCAAATGATGGGGTGCACTCCATAAACTTTCAACATCAACAATCAAAGGATGGTGCGCATTCTCCCCCCCCCCCCTCCGCAAAACAAAAAATTAAACACCAACAGTTAAAGGAGGATGCCCATCCCAATATTGCCAGGATTTTAAAAAATAAGTAAATGCTGAAAAAACTATATACTTTTATAACTGACGAGTTACACATAAGTTTGAAAAATATATGTGTGCGTCGACACCATAAAAATGTCCAGGACCCAATTTCACTAAACAAATTCGGTCGTCTTAAGACGGGGGCATAGGCTGCGGCGGGTATAGGTGTCCAAGGAAAATGTAGACAAAAGAATCAGTTTCGTCCATATTCGATCCCCTCACTCCAGATCCAGACCATGCTATGCCATTGTAAGAAAACTTGCTCTACAAATATTTAAACATAAAAGAATAAACTTGGAAGAATGGAAATTCATATACTACTACTTTAATTTCGTCTTTACGTATATATTTTTCAGTACCAACAGAGACCACCCATTGTACATAATAGCTTTTTATTTGCTTTGTCTGTACACTTATTATTTTTTTTTTTATTCAGGTGCCTGTGCAAGTAGGGGTCTAGACTGGTGAACGAAGTCTCTAGGGGGTTCGGGTCATGCACACCCATAAATTATATTTAAAAAGACGAAAAATTTGGAGGCTTCGACCCCTAACTCGTTCCCGTCATCCCCGCCTGCCTTACTGTATTTGTGTACCCATATCTAATTTTATTACCCATATGGTCTACAATAAACGGTTAGATAAATGTATTATCCCACTCTTATCTTTATGGCATGGACTATAATATAAATAATACATTGAAAACTGTTACAGTACACTTCTGACATCGCTACAGTTGCTATAGTAGCTGCAAGTCTGCGACGGTTTGCTATGATATTGACATCATTCCGCGTCAATGTAATTGACATTGCTGAATGTTGTTAACCTTAATTGTAAAGCGATTACAATCATATTTAACGTTTGTTAGAAAGCACACTTTGTGGATAATAAATAAACATTCTTACACACCCGTTGGTGAGAACATCATTTGTTATTTTTTATAACACATACTTGTTCACATATAGGCCCTATACGTGCGTTAACATTTTAAAGACATACGGCTGGCTGCTCCAGGTGATGGACATCTAATTGTGTAACCAATAATTCATGATGTTCTCACCAACGGGTGAGTAAAAAAAAACGGTTTCTATATAGTAGTATTCAGAACAGAACTGAACTTATTTATATCTGGGGCTTACGAGGAACATAATCAAATATAGAATTTGATCGTATACGGGTGTACACACACACACACACGCGTGTTGGTCAGATTTTATTATTTTTATGGCCCTAAAGTGAAGTGACACGGAACTATAAACGCGACGGGATACCGACCAAAGGCTTAATAGCCAGGAAATGAGGAATGTATTGGGAGCATCTACACCGGGAAGGAGGGGGGGGGGGGGGGGGCAACATTGTCTGCCAGTCATGTTCTGGGGCGAAAGGAAAATATTTAAAATATATATTAAGGGTGCGCATGTCCTCCCGTAGTCTAATTTCTAATTTTTCTGTTACGCCAGTGATGCCCACAATAGATTAAATATCACACTAATTGAACAGAGGACTTGTTTTGTTTGTAATAGTCAAGCTGTGGAAGATGAAAAACATTTTATTTTAGACTGTCCTATTTATTATGTTGAAAGGCAACAACTATTTGATAAGCTAAACTCCTTTTCCGACTTCTCTACTCTAAATAGCAATTTACAGTTTATATTTATTATGTCATACAATAATGGTGACATTGAAATTCTTAACCATGTATTAACATTTATTGACGGCTGTATTTCTAAACGTAAAGTTCTTGTTCCAGCTATCAGCGGGGCAGTAATTTAATTATTTCCAAGTACTTTAACCATTTATTTTTATAATATACTTTATTCCTACAAATATGATACAAATTCTGTTTCTCCGTCTGGCATGTACATTAATATTATTATTATTATTGTTATTGTTGTTATTGATGTTGTATGTTTGTTTTTATCTCTTTGCCGACACCAGCTTCTTTGGTAATATGCAATAAACTGAATAGAATTGAATTGTATTATTTAAAACGCTAGTATAAATTTTGTTATGGGTAAATACGGTATCAAGTATGACACACTAGCCCGAGTACTCTGACTGTAAGAGAGCTAGACGGACAGAGTACTCGGGCTACAGTGCAGACATGACCTGGTCGACCCGGATAATCTAGTTGGGTCAGGAAACTGGGTCTGAACATTATCGTTCTTATGCTATCAGTTGCAAAGATGTCGTCCTCTGTTCCCGCGACAATGAAAGCTCTCGTGAAGGAGAAAGAGAGCGAGTCTTACATATACAAGGAAATCCCCGTACCCGACCCTCAGGAGGACGAAGTGTTGATTCGAGTGGACTGTGTTGCGATCTGTGGCTCCGACATAAACCTGTACAAGTGGAACGACATCGCACGGGTAATCGCGTCAATTCCATTCGTTCCGGGACACGAGTGCGCGGGTACCGTGGTCAAATGCGGGCCTAAAGCAAGTCTACCTTTGGGGTCAAAAGTGGGAGTCGAGAATCACTTTTTTTGCGGTTCGTGTTACCAGTGCAAGTTCGACAACCCTGCAATATGCCGCAACATGGGACAGTTCGGTCATGGGAAACTGACACAACACGGGGGCTGTTCGGAGTACTCGATCGTGCAACAAAAGTACCTGTATCAGTTGAAAAGAGACCTGAGTAAGTCTAGTTTTGAATGTTGTTTTTTTCTCTCTTTTTTTTTCTACTCATTATACATGTTGAACTAGAATACAAAATTTAGGGGCAGATGCTGAATTGTCCTAGGAAGGTGGTGCAACTTAAGGGCACTTATAAAATACTTCGGCGGAAGTCGACACCTATAGGTAGGGCCTACTCATGACAGGCATGCGTTCCAGCAGGTTGCTCAGAATGTGCACATAAAACCCTTTGACCTGACCTGACCTGACCTGACCTGACCTAATGTTCCAAGGTACACTACAGTAATATGAATTTTATTTAAAAAATAAAATACACACCAGTAGTTTCCGAAGTACGTACTCACCCTCTCCCTCTCTCTCTCTCTCTCTAATAACTATAGGGTCAGCGGCGTTAGGTTATCACCGTCTCCCACCTGAATTTTCTGCGTTCAATGGGGTGCGCAACTGCTCCCCTAGTGCTGGAGCAAAACTTCAAATTGAGGCAAATATTACTCAGATATTCGGGCAAAATATGCTAGCCAGAGACCTTTTTACCATCTATTCCAAAATTAGATGTAATCCATGTTTAAAAACAAAACAAAAAAAACAACCCTGATGATTCGTTTGCAGTTTGGTAGTAATGCGAATATGAATAAATGAAGAGTTTAAGCGCAAAACGCGATATATCCATTTTTGATTTTCAGTAAAAATAAATTTTTTAATTGGCGTATATCGCGTTTTGATAAATAATAATTAAAAAAACCCCAAAAAACCCCCGGGATTTACCCAATACAATTTCATAAGAATCAATCACGTTTTGCTGCAAATCAGCAGGCCTACGATTAGCCCGTACTGACATACAATAATGGCTTTAACTAAAAACTAGAAAGAAAATGGTTTATATCGCGTTTGCGCCTGAACTCTTCAAATGTTGTCATCCAGATTCGGGCATTTTCGTTTAATTCTGCCCAACCCCACCCCCTACAAAAATGGGAGCCCATACGCCTATGCATCCCAGAATCCTTTGAATTGCAGTTGTTTTTCAAAACATGTTTAAACATTTAAAACAAAATAAATTAACAATGTGAAGAAAAAGGTTTAAGATGATGAACTAAAGTATAGTACCTTTAAGTAAGTATATATAACTGCGATAGATACTCACCTCAGGTCTGTACCCAGACCTCAGTAACTGGGAGGGAGGTGTGTGTGTGTGGGGGTGGGGGGACAATAAAAAAAAGGTGATTCGGACATTAATGTATAATATTATGATCTTTATCCGGACAAACTAGGCATCTTTAAACTTAAAAAGAGCTACCTTTTTCATAAGCAACATCCCCCACCCCACCCCACCCCACCCCACCCACCCCACCCCACCCACTGGGCACGCTCCTACATCTGGGCTTAAATGGCTCCTGTCATATATACCAAGTGAGGACCGTGTGAACGATATATATGAAGTGGGTGCAAAGGCAGATCCAAGGACATGTTCCCTGAGCTCCCCATCTACAAAATTAAATAGCCCTATTTAATCAATTTCATTTAAGTGCCCTTTTCAGAGAGTTGGTTCATGTACCCATTTGTCCTTGGTCACTTCCCTAAAATATTTCCTGGGTGGGGTACATCCATAAAAGGATGGGTGGATGGGGCCACAAACACATTTTAAAATAACAGAACCAAAAAGAAGAAGAAAAAATATGTTTTAGGCATCAAGTGGGAAAGCGCAAATTTTATGGGCAGATGCTGAATTTCTCTAGAAAGGTGGTGCAACCTTAAAAAGGGCAGTTCTTAAATATTCCAAAGTACACCAATAGCAGTAACATTTATTTTAACTCCGCGATTCTAGCGGCCATGCAAAGTGTAATGTCAGTAAGATGTGGTTTTGATCGGATTGATTAGTATTGCAACACGTGATAGGCAATACGTATAGACTAATAGGGCCTCCAAGAGTCCAAAATATTGGACTCGAGTACTCGAGGGTCAAATTTGACCCGGACCCAAGTACCCTACACTTACGCTAGATGATAATGAGACTAAGGAATAAAGTAAAATAGCAATGCTGTTAGATCTACTGGTAGACCAGTAGAGCTAATTTTAATCAGACTGTAAATGAGAGTGACCTTCCTTAAACGAGTACTCGAGTCCAGTGAACGGACACAAGTCTTGCTCGACTCGGCCCGTGTCCGAGTACTAGAGTACTTGTGAAGACCCTATAGGCTAGCATCGTGTATCTAAACTCATAGGGTTAATATACACATATATAAAATAGGACATGTATATAGTTCACATAATGTTATATTTTACAGCCCCTGAAGAAATAGCCATGCTTGAGCCACTGGGGGTGTCCCACAATGCTATTGAGAAGCTAGAAGTAAAAGACGAAGAGGTTTTAGTCATAGGCTGTGGACCAGTCGGCCTGCTGGCTCAAGCGGTAGCGAAAGCTCTTGGTGCCAAAAGGTGATTTTTATGTTATATGCACTGGCCTAGGAAGGGGGGAGGTGGGGGGGGGGGCAAGGGGCATATGCCCCCCACTTTTCAGATATTTTGCTTTATATTTGCTTTATAATAGTGTAAAAGTGTGTAAATATAACAGTGTGTGGTATGTGCTATCCTGTATGTGGGATGATGCATATAAAAAATATCCCTTGCTACTGATGAAAAAATGTAGCCCTTGCTACTAATGGAAAAATGTAGCGAGTTTTCTCTCTAAGGTCATATGTCAAAATTACCAAATGTTTGACACCCAATGGCCAATTATTAACAAATAAATGTGCTCTAGTGTTGTTGTTAAACAAAACAAACTTTAACTTTATACACTATGTCTAGTTGTATGTATTTCTTCAATAATTAAACAAAAAATATTAAAAAGTTGTTGTTTTATCCTCAGACATTATTTTTCAGAGTGATCGGTGCTGATATCGACGAGACCCGACTTGAACTGGCTAAGAAGATGGGTGCCGATATTATCGTTAACACCATGAAAGAAAACCTCAAAGAAGTTAGTTCTTACTACGAACCTTAAATAAAACTGTTGAATGATATATTCCATTCTATTAAATGTATGTTTGAAAGTGTCTCCACGATCGATGTTGCATTTAATATACATGTTTGTGCCTTATTATGTATATAGGCCTACAATCATTGACTAGCAGGTGTTTAATTACCATCTATGCTTTCATTGTTCTAATGAAAGATGTACACTTTTATCACCTTTAAAACACAATTACGTTTTGTTAACAGAGAGTACTTAAGTATAATCAATTGTAAGAATAGCATCTTCACTCGTTCATCTGCTAATACCATTATATTTATATTTAAAACGAGGCCAATATGAAAATGTTCAAACAATAATAAATGTTTTAAAAAGTATTTCAGTCTCATTATAATTTTGGATATAAACATTATTAATGCTTCTCGTGGTTAGAACTCTCTGGCGAAGTCAGATATTATGCCCACGACAGGCGTGCTTGGATAGGTTTTTTTCCATATGAAAGCATGTCGAAAATTAATTACTGATTTTAAATGGATTAGGGCTGTTACCGAATTAATCATGTATTTGTTATTTTATACGTAGATGGTGCACGCACACGCATGTACACACACACATACACACACACACAGACAGACAGACAGACACAAATACACACCCTTTATATTCACATGTCGCCCAATTTAAAATCCTGGTGGGTCGATTCTGGTATAGCTATTAACGCATGTATATTCTGTTATTTTAGTTTGTGATGAAACACACAGACGGACTGGGTATTGGTAGAATATGTGAGTGCAGTGGAGCTCCCACCATGGTGAATTCCTCCTTTGGAATGCTCAGAAAAGGTGGTCATATCGTAATGGTGGGATTACCCAAGGAACCGCTTCATGTGGAAAACGTCCTGCAGGATGTTGGTATGACAATATTTTTGTTCTTAAATGACCCTGATTCTTTTTAAAATAATACGAGTCTGCCAGGGCCGATATTTTCGAATCCATCTTAGCGCTACGAAATCGTAAAACCATTGTAGGTTATGACGTCAATATCTGTTGCAGTCAACTCAGATCTCTTATAAAAAAATAAAAATAAAATGTTTCTTACTTATCCATTTCAGAGGACACTGTGTTATCCATTATATCTTACAGCGATATCCCACCTATGTTGAAGGTCGATATAAACAAAAAGATATCTAATGAAATTAACACTATTGAAGCTTATTTCTGTCTATGAGGTATTTAGAGCTGTAAGTAAGTTTTAGTTTAAACGTTTCCCCCCCCCCCCCCCCCCCCGCTATTCATGCTGCTGTATTGACTTTGATGTGTTTTTTTGAAAGTTTAATCGTAAATTCCTGGAAAATATATCCTAGAAACACACTCGCGTAATTTTCAGTCATTCATTATTTTTTTCATTTTAATTAGACAAATTTTTAGTGTAGTTTTGATCGATATGAGGTTGTTTTAGCATAGAGTATACACGGTGATAAGGCTACTTCCATTGGAGATAATCGCGAAAATAAATAAGTGTCATAATCATTGTCATTTTGGTGTTTCTTTTGTAGTTTTCAAGTCACTGACGCTAAAGACTGTGCACGGTCGACAAATTTACCACACTTGGAGTGAAGTCGAGAATCTAGTGGCCGACAAGAAGATAGATGTTAACAAAATCATTTCCCACAAATTTCAAATGTCTCATTTTGAAGAGGCATTTTCTGCTTTATTTAGTGGAAAAGCTTGCAAAATTGTCATATATCCCTCAGCCTGAATTTCTCAGATTACAAGGATCGTGAAATCGATATATACATATCTGTAAAATACATATTATACGTCCATATAAACAGGGTATTTGAATATATTTCTTGACTTGGCAAATGTCCTTGTAGCACATGTAGCACGTGCTACGGCTCCCGCACTTCAGGGGGTCCTGTGGTGATATGTACATTTACCCCCCCCCCCCAAGGTAATTTTCCCCCTCTCCCCGAGGGGGTTGCAAAATACATATCCTTGGAAGGGGCCTCGCTGTTATTTGTGCTACATGCCCCGCGGATCCTTAAACCTGCTCTAAGTGACATCGCGTATGTTAAAGATTTTTATTTAACAGGGGCGTAGGCTGGGGGGTTTCGGACGAACCCCCCCCTCTTCCCGCTGAAGCAAATAGTCCGCTTTCAGAACTAAAACATATGGGTTTATACATAATATGGACTGTCTGGTGGTGCAAAAACAAAATAGAAAAAGGGTCCACTTGGTTCATATTCGAAACCCCCCAGGTCAAGCTCACACTACGCCCCTGTTTAAATTGCATTCATTTCAATGTTAAATTAATATAAAAGGTTATTTCATTGTAATTATTGGTTGTGGCGCATGGGTTTTGTTGTTTGTTTGCTTGTTTGTTTTAACACAATAAACAACTCTTTGTTGTTTTATCTGTAAAATAATAAAGAAAAACTTATCGTATATCGACAAAAAGGAGGATTTCTTGAGAGAAAAAAACTGGCTTAAGTAATAAATATAATAATAAACTTGATACCAGTTACTTTAAAGTATTGGTCGCTTATAAAACAATGTTTAATTTCTCACTCGATAAAGCTCATATGAAGTGAACATTAATTCGCATAAAACATAAGCTTGATAATAACTTGTGATTTGTTATCAGGACACACCAATTGTACAAATATCAATATAACATACAACATTGCTTTACATGCATTGTAATATCGTGTAGATGTGTAACAATTATTCAAATATTATCGAACTTTTGAATGAAACAGTTTCAGTGACTGCGAATCTTTTCTTTTTTTTCTTCTTTTTTTTAAACATTAACAGTTTCCTTTCCAGTTTTACAACTGTCTGTTTTGGGTGGTGGGGGATGGGAGTGGCTGCAACATAATTCAAAGGAATTTGAGTTGTAATTGAACCAAATAATTAAATAAGTAACAGAGTCATTTTCAAACTGTTCGTACGCCAGTTGATAATGTATGGTATGTAACGTATTTTGTACTTTTCTTTTTACATGCACATTACGCCAATGCTTTTTAAAGTAGACAAAATAAGATGTGGTAATAGTAAGGCGTAATTGTTTTTGTTGTGGTGTTGTTGGGGTTTTTTTTGGGGGGGGGGTTTGGATTTTTTTTGGGGGGGAGAGGGGTTATCTATAGTGCCAATATTTCGTTAATATATGTCAAAACCGACAATTATTTCGTTAATATATATGTCAAAACCGACGATTATTTCGTTAATATATATGTTAAAACCGACGATAACCATACGCTTTATGAATCGTCCATTCGTTTTTCTATGAACTACATTAAAACAATACGGTGTCCAAATTTCTCCTTGGGGTGGGACATAGCCCTGTGGTAAAGTGCTCGCTTGATGTGCGGTCAGTCTGGGATCGATCCCCGTCGGTGGACCAGTTGGGCTATTTCTCGTTCCAGCCTGTGTACCACGATTGGTGTATCAACAGCCATGGTATGTACTGTCCTGTCTGTGGGATGGTGCTTATAAAAGATCCCTTGCTAGTACTTATGGAAAAATGTAGCGGGTTTCCTCTCTAAGACTCAAAATTACCAAATGTTTGACATCCAGTAGCCTATGATTAATAAAATCAGTGTGCTCTAGTGGTGTCATTAAACAAAACAAACTTTTAATTTCACCTTGTCCATGTTACATGGCACATTATCATACGTTACTCTTTTTTTTCTCTCTTTTTGTTTTCTTTCTTTTTTTTTTATTCAAATTTTTATTCGGAGCTTCAAACACATATTATTACAGTACATAATGAAATGTTACATTTTCTGTTAAAACACAGTTATTAATACAAGAAGATATGTATTACATGTGAAGTACTCTACTGAGATATTGCCACTTTTTTCTTATTTTACTAGCTTTTTCCGGGGGATAAAGATAAAGAGAATACAATTCAATCTGCTTATAACGACGTATGTTGGCTAAACATGAAATATAATTTAGCTGAGTTTTTTCATTCTACAAATATGTATATAGTATTTTATTAAAAGCAAACAAAGATTGATAATATCAATATTTGGACTATTAATAAAAAGACCAAACAGAAGTACCTCAGTGGCATTAGGTATGACAGTGCCGCATTTTACATTTAGGTCATCTAGGAAGCAATACCAAATAGTTTTAACATACTGACATTCAACAAATAAATGAACTAGAGTTTCTTTAGTATCACCACAAAATGTACATAATTTAGTTTCAAAAAGTTTGCATTGCATCAGCTTACTGTTAGTATAGTATATTCGGTGATTAATTTTGAACTGAAAAGATTGTAATTTCGCATCGTCAGTTATAAACATTTTCCCAATTGATCCCTTTATTTAATTTTTGTTGTGATTTAATTGGTTTTCCGTTTATTTTATCAATGAAAAGCTTGTAAAATGGCTTTGTTACTTTCTCGTGGTTTTTTTTAGAAGATTTACATTCGAATTGTGTATTTTATGTAATTTATTAAAATTATTAAATCTAAGTGTGTGTTTCCATTCATTTGGTATTGCATCCAAAAGTCCATAATACTGTAAATAATTTACATTCAGTTGATAAAACCTACAAAAATCCTCATAAGTAAAACAATTACCTTTATTATTTATCAGATCATTAACAAAATAGATGTTTTTTGTACACCAAGAATTATTAAAAAAAACACTGACTTATTGTTTATTTTAATACATGGATTAAACCGTAGAGGCTGAGATAGAATGTCTTGTGGGGTTGTGGTGGGGTTTTGTTGAACTTCAGCCCAACATGAAAATGCATCCTGCCAAAATTGATTAAATCTAGATATTACTTTCCTATAGCAGTCCTTATGTCAAAATAAAATTTTGTCTCCTCCCAGATCCTCCAAATCATCAAGGAGGCTCTTCCAGGCAGATAAATTAAAAGGATCAACGAGTTTTTTTAACCATGATATTTTTAACGCACAAGAGAAAGACATAATATGAGGTATTTACAGGCCACCTTTTTCATATTCCTTTATAAGTACATTTCTTTTAACTTTATCAATTTTTCCATTCCATATAAAGTTAAATAGTGTGGACTGTAATTCTTTTAAATAATGAAGTGGTGGATCTGGGAGGACTGTCAAGATTTGAATTAAAATTGGTAATGCCAGTGATTTTATTACAGTTGCTTTTCCAATTATAGATATATTTCTGAAAGACCAATCGTTTAAGAGGTTTTTTTAAAAGATTGACATTTATTCCTAAAATTCTCAGAATAGTTGTCAACTTGCATTACGTTGTATTTAATACCGAGAAGTTTAAATTTGCCATCATGATTCCATATAAAAAAAAATTATTTGTGTTGTATTCCACACTACAACCTCGTCTTGCCCCAATCCATATAGCTTGTGTTTTATCAAAATGTGCTCTCAGACCAGAACAGGCAGCCAATTTGTCTACTAAAAGAAGTGCGCTATTCAGTGACTGTTCCGTGTCGTCCAACATAAGGGATGTATCATCAGCATATTGCGTGATAAGATATTCTGTATTATTAATTTTAATTCCATTAATATTGGGGTCGTATTTTAACGCTGCACTTAAAACTTCAACTGCTATTATGAATAAATATGGTGACAGTGGGTCGCCTTGTCTGACCCCCCTTTCTATTGGAAAAAAAAGGGGACAAATGTCCATTATTTAGTATGCAACTCGAAACATCACCATAAAAAGTATTATTGAAACACTGGGCAATGGACGGACCAAGACCAATGAACCGTAAAACATGTTTAATAAAAGACCATTCTAAAGAATCAAAAGCTTTTTCAAAATCTAAAAGAAGAAGAATTCCAGGAATTTCTTCGTCCTCTATTTCTTTTTTTTCTTTTTTTTTCTTTTTTTGGAGTAAATCCATAATTAACCTAGTACATTCTCCAATATATCGATTTTTCATAAAACCATGTTGTGTTTCAGTAATTATATTACTTAAAATACTTGTAATTCGATTAGCAATTGCTGCAGATGCAATTTTATAATCAACATTGAGTAGAGATATAGGACGCCAATTTTTCAAATAGTATTTGGGTTTTCCTTCTTTTGGGATACAAATAATTATTCCCTGCTTTTGTGTTACGGACAAACTTTCATGTTCATAACCATAGTTTAAAGAACGTATCATATATACATGTAAATCTCGCCAAAAAACCTTGTAAAATTCAGTAGTAAAACCATCAAGACCAGGAGATTTACCATTTTTCATATTTTTCAATGAAATTCTACATTCTGCGTACGTTAATAATCTTTCTAATTTATCACTTTTGTCTTTGTCTAAAAAATTATCATACTCCATTGACAGGAATTATACACTTCGATGCCATTTCATCGGTTCTTGTTCAGGTTAGCCATTATATTTTTGAATCTATCACATGTATTTGTTTTTGTCCATTACATTTGTTTGACACAACCAATATCGTATGAGTTTTTTCGTTAAAAATGCATTCATTCCTATATTTAAATTCTTCATAAATTATTGTACAATGTTATAAAGTATTATACAATGAATAAGTGCTATGATTTACATGATGTTGTCTCTTTATAATATATTTTTGAATACAGTTTATATTGTCTTTAAACTTGTCTCACCATTAATACCTTATACATCTCAATAAAGTGATTACATAAATATTTACAGTCTTCTGTGTTTGATGTATACATACATTGGCACTATTTATGTTGTTACATGTATATACATTACATGCAGGTGAAGCTTTTATTATGGATATACATTGCTTAATTAAACAGATCGGGAGCCCCGGGTACATAGGCCTACTAATTGCACCCCCTTCCCCCGCATGTACGCTCACACACACACACACATACACATACACACATGAAAGAGTATTATCTGTCTGTTCAGTGTCATCGACTGTCGGGTATGCTATTCGCTTAAACATCGCTGGATCCTAATATCTAACTGTTCTACCATAACCTGCCCCGTCGGTTTAAAAACCTGTCCCGTCCACCTAAGGTGAAGCGGATCCCTCAAACTCATGTGAATCAGGTATACCCCCCCCCCCCCATCCCGCCACTGTTTAGTATGTTTAAGATATATCCCCAGGGGTGAGTTCAGCCATTCCAAACAGAAAAACGTTCACTAACGTTTGCTGGTTGAACTTTGGGTTTATGAACATCTAAGCGTATGAGACCCGGGGGTGGTGGGGGGGGGGGTGGCAATTGTCCTAATGCTGGAGCATATCCTCAAATTCGGGCAATAACGATAGATACATTCGAGAAAAATAAGGTGGGCTGAAACCATTAAACCATGTATTTGCATAATTCTACCCACAATATTGGTTATAATTCAAGTAAAAATTATTGATGATTCGTAAATGGAACCCTATATAGCTGTTTGGCAGTAATGCCAAATGTTGTTATCCACAACCGGTTTCGATAGCGTTGTGGTTAAGCCATCGGACATAAGTCTGGTAGGTGCAGGGTTCGTAGTCCGGTACCGGCTCCCACCCAGAGCCAGTTTTAACGACTCAATGGGTAGGTGTAAGACCACTGCACCCTCTTCTCTGTCACTAACAATTAACCTACTGTCATGGACAGACAGCCCAGATAGCTGATGTGTGTGCCTAGGACAACGTGCTTGAACCTTAATTTAATATAAGCACAAAATTAAGTTGAAATGAAATGAAATGTTATCCAGATTTGGGCATATTTGTTTAATCCGGGAAAAAATCAGCCTGCACCCCTACATAAATGGGAGCACGTACGACTGTTTATGAATCCTGTACCTCGTTTCAGCAACACATTGAAGTTGTTGCTGCTGGGTGTTTTTAGTTTACTTCTTGATTAGTTTATCCTAACTGAAATCTATCTTTGATTATTCTTAAAGTTGTAAAATTTGTCCCTATATACTAATTAGAGACATTTTTTTTTTTTACTATGAATAGTACGGCCACGGTCTTTGATGTACCAGTTATGTGGAACATTGGTTGAAATGGGGAAAAAGCCCTAGTCCAAAGAGGGCGATCGATTCTGCAATTCATCACACCTCGTGCGAACGCTCCGCCATATTTCGCGTCTACCATCAAAAGAACAACAAATGTGTTTACTAGTGTGGAAATCTGCGATTAATTATAATAATAATAAAATAAAATAAAGACAGGTTATGTTAACTTTGCGCAACGTCAAACATGGGATTTCCAATAACATTAGCGGATCCAGAGGGGTGTCGCAGAGGTCCCATGACCTACCTACTCCACCTAGTTGAAGTACCCCTTTAATGACTTAAAAACAATGATCATCCATACTGTACAACCCTAAATTACCATGAAAATGCGTCTCTAAGCATCTTTAATTCAAATATTTCTGGAGAACATGTTCCCCTACGCTCGTATAAATCTGGCTTCCTTTCGGAACTGGGCAAACTCAAAATTGCCTTTTATTAGAAATGTGTGACTAAATTCTGGATCCACCCCAGAATAAGCTAACAAAAGTTTCATGAAAGTATAAGATCAACATTGTTTCATCTTTTACGTGCTGGGAAATCTAATTAAAAGTGACCGCCTTGTGGTAGTTTTTTCTACTGACTATAAGTTAGCTGTTTAGTGCTATATAGACAAACAATCTGGATTTATATAGATGATTTTGGGCATATACCAGCTAGTAGTATATTTAAATATCAAGAGCTTAGTATTTTTTCTTAGTAACGTATATCTGTAATGCTATATTTTATTCGTTATCTAATACATGTATATAGATAATATCTGAATATCTTTTCCAAGCCAACTCTCAGTGAAAGATTAAATACCAAACCAGCTGCAACCATATACACTACTCCCACCAATGAAGCTGCAAAGGATCTTGTTTTTATCTACGTTTCCATTTATAGATAGCCTACGTGTACACCACTGCCTTTGATGTCACACTGCTTTAGACGTGGGGAGGGGGAGGGGGCTAAATCACTGAGCTACATCCCGCACATGATATGATATAGGCCAATGATATGATATGATATGATATGACATGCCAATGACATATCGTATATTATCGCGAAAATCGTGGTCTGCGATTTCTAGACATGAATAATAGCGCTTTATGAGTACAAAATAACGGGGGTATTTTACAAATAAATGACAAATGGTATATGAATGGTAAACAACTGAAAATGTCTACATATTATAACTTTTTAGGTGTGTTATTTTCCACAAGATTATCATGGACAAAATGTACGGATAATATGGCTTGTTAAGAAAGTGGCAGTACACATTTTATCGTATATCTGTTAGTGGTTTATTTAAACGTTTTGATAGTAAGATAAAGCCTATATTATTGTATTGAGTAGAAATATGAGGATTAGAAGAAAGACCAGTTCGTGAAAAAATTCCATGCAAACGTTTGGAAATTTGTACTGGGTGTAGATAAACATGTATCAAGTAATGCAATATTAGCAGAATGTGGAAGATGTGGTCTTTATGTTTATTATTGTATTAAATGTGTTAAATATTGGTGTAAACTAATATTACGGCTAACTGATGACCGATACCCTACACAAAGTTATCCACTTATGAACAAGCTTGATATTGCTGGGTTACTCGGGCAACGGGATAAGAACACTGTTAAACGCAAAGCCAGGATGTTGGTGATATATCCCAATTTGTATTTATATTTAGACCGAGATTAGAAGATTGTGGGAAACAAGGAATTTTAGGAAAACTTAATGATTAAGCTAGATTGTTGTTCTAGACTATAAACAGATGAAGTATTTATTAGATGTTGAATATTATATAACACACATCAATGCAAGAGAAAATAGACGTATTGATAATTCATAAATTATCTTTACGTTGTAATATTAGAAAAAACTCGAATCTTCATTAGAAAACTAAATATGTCAAATGTGTAATAACAATTGTACTGAAGATCAGTTGCATTTTATATTTATTTGTAAAGCGTGTACATACTGACCTGCGAAATATATAGGCTACGTATAAGTATTAGAATATTGCAAATATTGTAAAATTTAGTAAATTATTGAACTCTAATGATACACACATTCTTATGAATAGCATAATGTGTGTTAAACTAGCACTTAAATATTGATCCGTTACTTGCAAGCTGTTAGTTAATGTATTTTATTTACTGATATCTTGTTTTTGTATATTGTAAACTATTATGTAAACTGTTGTATATGGGCCAATGGCCTACACACAGAAATGAATAAACATATGATATATGGTATTTTGTGTTGTGGTGTGGTGTGATGTGATATGACATGACAATGACATATCGTATATTATCGCAAAAATCGTGGTCTGCGATCTCTAGAAATGAATAATAGCACTTTATGAGTACAAAATAATTAAACTTTAAAATCATCTATAATTTGTTGCTTTAATGTTGTAGTTAGGTTTGTATTTGGCATTCATAAAATATGCTAATTATGAAAAATAAAGATTGCAGCTTTAAAAACGCGTCGGACTATGATGAGCAAGCGCAGTGGACATTTCCTGCTTGATAATAGAATTATGCCCCCTTTCAATGGCGTAGAACTCGGGATTATGACTTTTACTAGTATTTTTCTTTAATATTTTGTTTGTTGAAGTCTTTAGAAAAATGTCTTGGGGTGGAAATCAACAGCCTGGATATGTAGGTTTTAATATTATTTGTCATAATACGTAATAAAAACAACTGTACTGACAAAGAGTCGTTAGCCCGAAAGTTTTGGCGAAAAGGGCCTGCCGCCAAGCGGTCACCCGAAATATGCCAAAAACCCGGTTTTTGGCATATTTACAATCAAAAAACCTTTTCGCAATCAAAAAAACCTCACAGAAAACATAATTCTGCCAAAATCGTGTCCAATAAGGTTTTTTTTATATACTTTATTGACAGTTTATCAATATTATATGATTTACAATTTACATGAAGCATAAATATTGTTGTCAGTCCTAAACATGTCATATGCATACGTCCGTTTCCACCTTGTTTGCAAAATGCGGAACAGGACTGATTTTAGGGTCCGACTATTTACCCCCAAGATACCCCAAAAATACACCCAAAAAAAACCTTTCCTCAATGCAGGACTTGAAATAGCTGCCTGCTAAAAGCAGTAATTTTTTAGACCTAAAGTCTTAACCTTTAGACTACTGGATTAATTTTTAACAAAAACCACGTTGAGTGGGTACAAGTTTATAATTTTTACTCACATATATTCACTTAAATGTTTCATAAATAAATGAAATAAAGTTCATATATGAATCGGTAAGTATTATTTTCGTGTCTTTTTTTGTAATTTTTATTATTTTAGATCGGCTAATGGTGATTAAAATTAGGCAAAAAATCTAAAAAGTTGCTTTTACTTACGGGCATTTGTGGCCAGCTGTCCAGTATTTATGTCCATTATTCCCGATAACAGTGGTTTTCTGACCAGATTTTTTTTTTAAACCCGAACTACGATTCATATTGCAATATTTGGTAATTTTCGTTGTTGGTAAAACGATCAAATTTATTATCAAATTAACTGTTACAATCAGCTATCGATCCCTGAAAATTACCGCGACGTGCCGCCATTGTTGTCAAGCGAAAATACTTGCCGAAAACCACTTTTTGAACTCAAAATTTCAAGGTATTTTCAATTGAAAAAATCAAAACAAAAACCACCATTTTGAAAAAAAATCTTTTTTCTTTAATTATATTTCCGTTTCCGGTGAGTGTCGTGTGCAAAACGGCGGGAAATATGAATTGGGGAATGCACTGTATGCAGTGTACAGTATATCGACTGACGTGACGTCGGGCGAGATATCTCGCCTGCAGTAGTCAGAAGGTTAACCTGATTGTTAACAACTACGATAAATTACTCTCCTTCCTTTAATGGCAAGACTTTCGATCATTCTTTCATTCAGTATATTCAGGCTTTAGGTTAGCCCGAGTACTCTTGACTGTAAGAGAGCAAGACGGACATTTGGAAGGTTGTACGCTCTCATTACAGTCTGAGACCATGGTATGTAATGTGGGATGGTACATATAAAATGTAAAAATGAAGCAGGTTTCCTCTCTAACACTATGATAAAATTTTAAAATGTTTGACATCCAATAGCAGATGATTAATGAATCAATGTGCTCTAGTGGTGTCGTTCAACCCCAAAAATATTTTTTTGGTGATTGTCAGGCACTTTGTGACTTGTCGTATTATTGTATGAGACAGCCCCTGGTAGACGGAATCACTGAATGGGCGATCATGTGATGCTACATTATGATATAGGCTAGTGACCGTAGAATTCTGCTGTCTGAAGTTTGCCAAAGCTTAGCTCAATGAGGGTGCTGTCGGGTTTCTTTCTGTAGTGTGTGTATTAGGATTAATATGTGGATTTTTTTTAATCAAGGAACTCGAAAATGATCAATGCAAAGGTATTTGATGTCAAACATAGGATTATTGTGGTATTAGAGCGGGAATCTTTGACTACCGGTACCCTTTGGTGGGCAGCGATTGCAAAAAAATTACATAGCTTGGTTTCTGACTGTACTGAGAGCGTATAACCTTCCAAATGTCCGTCTTGCTCTTTTACAGTCAGAGTACTCGGGCTAGCTTTGGGTTAGGGTTAAGATCAATGACTGTAACTTTCCGAACGCTTGATTTGGCTTTATACACAATAAATAAAAAGTTTTACACACCCTTTGCTGAGAACACCATGCGTTATTTTAGGTTACACATGGTTGTTTACACATATTAACAATTTCAAGACATATGACTGGCTGCTTCTAGGTGATGACCAGGTCACCAGTGCCATACATCCAATAAAAACTATACAATGGAAATCAATTAGACTGGTGTATAGTTAACATTCATGTGTCTGTGACGCATAAGTCAACTACAAGTGCAACGGCTGTAAATAACCTTTAGTCAATTCTCAGAAATATTCGTTAAAATAAGGTTAATGAGCAAAGAAAGTTTGGTGTATATAATGACACCACTAGAGCACATTGATTAATTAATCATCGGCTATTGGATGTCAAACATTTTGTAATTATGACTCATCAAAGTAGTCATCAAACGAAACCTGCTACATGTTTTCATTAGCAGCAAAGGATCTTTTATATGCACTTTCCCATAAAGTAAGTAAGGAAAGTACACACCACGTCCTTTGACCAGTTGTTTTGCACTGGTTGGAACTACAAAACCCCCAATCATTTGACTATATTCACTGAGGTGGTTTGATCCTGCGACGCAAGCATTTCAGGCGAGCGCTCAACTAACTTGGCTAAATCCCGCCCTAAAACGAGCAAAGAAAGCAGTATTGAACTTAACCCACTGATAAAGACGGCACAGTTCTTACCACCTTTTTTTCATGATTGTCAAAGTCTGTAATTTAAAAGAAAACTTAACTTTAAAAATTATTGTTTTCAGTCTTCAGCTGTACTGCTATTTAATTATTGAAGTCATATTTGTCTTTTTCTTCTTTTTTTGTTCCAGGCAGTTGGCCCCCCCGACCCTCTTTCTTGTACACTTATGTTATACATATGAAATTATTGAGAGGTAATATACAGTTTTAAGTACTATCTACAGATAAAAAATATTGATACAGAATAATCCTGGATGTGCAGACATTCATATTATAAGAGCATGACAATGGTGTCACAATGTAATTAATATACAGTTTTAATTGCAAAAAAGCCTAGTATTAGATCAAATGTGTTACAATGGCTAAAAAGTCAGGAATGTTTCTTTATTAATTTGTTTTATTTCAAGAGTGGATATGGAACTGGTGCAGCTTTTGGACAGCAGCAGCAGCCTCCCCAGTATGGTCAACGGTCGCAACCGTATGGAAGTCCGCAGTACGGCCAGCAGGGATACGGTTCTCAACCGCCACCCTACCAACAGCAGCAAGCCCCACCTCCATACAGCAGTCCACAGGGCTACGGAGGTCAGCAGCATAATGCTGGCTTCGGTGCACCAGCTCCTCCCCCCGGAATCAGTCAGGAGTTATGGGGCTGGTTTCAGGTCAGTATTTAGGAAAGAATACACTCGTGTAGGAAGCAGGGTGGGGTGGGGGGGCACTTTATAGCAGCAGCGATGGTTTTTATATATTTATAATACATGTATTTATATATGTGTGTGTGTGCCTCTCTCCACCCCCGTTATTGGCACCTTCCTACGCCCGTGGAATATACTACTCAAAAGAATTTAAGGGTCAAAAATTTATAACCAAATAAGTTTCAGAGTGTATTAGATTGATGATGTAAACTACACCAAAAATTTAATTTATTGTTCCATATTTACAAAAAACCACAAATAAACGTCACTGTATACAAGAAACTCACATGACATGCTGTCAAAGTTGAAGGTTGTCAAACATGGATTTTACACATTAGAACATTCGTTTAATAGTGTGTGAATCCACCCCTGGCGCGAATACACTCGACACATCGTTGCCTCATGCTGTTGATCAGACGTCTGAAGAACTCTTGAGGAATGGCCTGCCACTCTGCCATAAGAAGTTGACCCAGATCATGAAGGTTGGCCGGAGGGGCATGGTTATACCGAACTCTCCTGCCTAATTCGTCCCAGGCGACTCTATTGGGGCCAAGTCAGGCGAATATGCTGGCCAATCCATCCTGGCGATACCTTGTTGTCTGAGAAAGTCCGTTACCACCCTGGCGCGGTGGGGTCTGGCATTGTCATCCTGCAGAACTGCCCCGCCGCCAATCTGCTGAAGGCCTGGGAGAACCAACGGCCGGATTATCTCATTCAGATAGCGGATTCCATTCAGATTGCCATCCACCACATAGAGGGGGGTCCTGTGGTGGATAGAGATGCCGCCCCACACCATGACGCTGCCACCACCGAACCGGTGATGTTGTCTAACGTTAACGTCAGCGAAGCGCTCCCCAGGACGTCTGTAGACACGAACCCGACCGTCGTTGAACTGGAGACTAAACCTGGACTCATCAGTGAACACCGCAGATGAAGCGTGCACCAGTGACGTCTGGCCGTTCTGTGACGTGGTAGGAGTGGTGGTCGAACAGCCTGGCGACGGCAGTGTAGATTATTGGCTCTCAGACGATTGCGTATGGTTTGATCAGACACTCGAGTTCCAGTCGCAGTTCGCAGATTGTCACGTAATCGGCGTGCAGTGGTTGTGCGTTGACGTAGAGCCATATTGGTGATGTAGCGGTCCTCTCTATTTGTAGTGCTTCGGAGTCTTCCCGAACGTGGACGATTTCGAACAGAATTCGTTGCTTGGTACCGTTGCCACAGTCGGCCAACGACTCTCTGACTGACACCAAGTCTCAGAGCAGCATTTCTTTGCGTATTGCCATCCTGAAGCCAAGCAATAGCCCTTCCTCGATCTTCGATAGTCAGTTGACGTCGTACCATTGTCGAATTTGGAGTGTGCACCGTACACGAACGCAAGCTCCAATTATACGGAAATTCAGCATTGGGAACATGGAATACACATGCAAAGCGTGCAAATGAAGCGCTTTGTGAAAAAGCAAGTTATGGGCACTTAGCAGACCTTTCGCTTTCGCCCTAATTTACGTGCAAATGTAAGCATGTTTTCGCCATTAGAACTAGTCGACAGTGTTAATGACTGGATTTTAATTCATTTATGGGTTGCTTAGACCCACTTTCGTCAAAATGGAACAATACCATGCGTGACATTATGGTATAGCTAATATAATTGACATTCAGAAAATAATGTCGAAAATATCGTCTGACCCTTAAATTCTTTTGAGTAGTATATTTTATCAGGGTTTCTGCCAGAGGGTAAAACGGGTATGGTGCCATACCCAAATATTTTGGCAGATTTTATATTTTTAAGTTAACTTTTTGACAAAATTAATTACTGTTATAATTACTGTATGATTTTCTTAACCCTAACCTGAACTGAACCCATTTTCTTTCTGGGGGAGGCCCCCATACCCCCTGTTGACTGGTTGCATTCAATTCCATAGCGCCATACCCAAATAGTTCTTTCTGGCAGAAACACTGTTTATGGCTTCAGGCCCAGCAGAAGAGCTTTCACAACTGCCTCATGAGAGAGCCATAGTGTGTCGATAGCTCTAACCAGTCTCAGATGTGGGTCATTTAACACCCCCTGAAAAATAATTAGCAATAAGTCATTTGTTTTCAGCACATATATTAATAGCACATTTCTTGGTTGGCAGCGGTTTTCATCTCTAAGTATCTGTGTGACCCTTAATCATATTTCTTACACCACATAACCATAATTAAAATGTGTCAGGCAGTTTATTAAATAAAATATTCCTTCCTTCATTATATTACAAAATTTACATAAATGAGTTAGATATTACTACATGTATATGAATTTGTCTCTATGCATGTGTAAGACGTTAAAAAACCACACAATATAACCAGATCATAACATTGTCCATGAAGATAAATCGGTTATAAACAAATAGCAATGTTTTATGTAAATCAAACAACATATGACATACCTGAATTTCCTCAAGTCCAGCCATTCTCACAGAAGAGTTTGAATAGAATTTCCACAACTGTAACACTTTCCGACAGGTACTTTTGGTGGCTTCGAACAGTGTTTTTAGCAAATAATGCAGTGCATGCCTGCAAATTAAAACAAATATTTTTTTAAAGTGAAAACTGCAACTGTCAATCACTGGGGCTTGTTTTACGAAATACAGGTCAGTAGCATTATATCATAATACTCCGTACTCCGATTTTTTTGGACGACCCGTCCATCCCAACAGATTTGAAAATAAAACATTGTATAATGCAGATATATTTAAAGCAAGCTTTCTGTTGACATACCGGCCTCGGTGGCGTCGTGGCAGGCCATCGGTCTACAGGCTGGTAGGTACTGGGTTCGGATCCCAGTCGAGGCATGGAATTTTTAATCCAGATACCGACTCCAAACCCTGAGTGAGTGATCCGCAAGGCTCAATGGGTAGGTGTAAACCACTTGCACCGACCAGTGATCCATAACTGGTTCAACAAAGGCCATGGTTTGTGCTATCCTGCCTGTGGGAAGCACAAATAAAAGATCCCTTGCTGCCTGTCGTAAAAAGAGTAGCCTATGTGGCGACAGCGGGTTTCCTCTAAAAAAATCTGTGTGGTCCTTAACCATATGTCTGATGCCATATAACCATAAATAAAATGTGTTGAGTGCATCGTTAAATAAAACACTTCTTTCTTTCTTTCTTTCTGTTGACATGTTTTGCTAAAAAAAGCAGGGACAATATTTTACGCGAACCGCCGTTCTGTTCACGTGTCAGTTACACAAAATTAAATTTACGCGAACCGCAAATTGGTTACGTCATGACCTGTAAACGTTCAGAAATTAAAACTTGCAAACTTTACGATTACAGTAAGTTTATTCACGCAGACATTCCGACAAATGTTTTAGCCTGAATTTTAGATACTTGATGCGCAGCAAACCAGTAAACAACGTTATATTGCAACAGTTGTAACTTGCTACCAGTCTAAACTAAATGTTCAGTATAGAGTCGAGCCAAAAGTTTTAAAGAAATGTGCACGGACCGCTGGGGACGGCTAAAGTATCTGCTGC
The DNA here is from genome assembly GCF_016097555.1 of Gigantopelta aegis. Lineage (NCBI taxonomy): Eukaryota > Metazoa > Mollusca > Gastropoda > Neomphalida > Peltospiridae > Gigantopelta > Gigantopelta aegis. The sequence goes on from NC_054706.1 coordinate 54,371,052, forward strand.
TATTTTATCTCTAAAGGAATATTATTATGTAGACATAATATTGGATTGGCTATAATTTTACATATGTTGAAAACAGTTTTAACGTAAAGAAGGAATCTAAAAGTGTCACAAAAATTGAAAAATACTAACATCGCATAATGAGTTTAAAAAAACAAATAGTTAGAACGTCACTGTAGTATAGAAGTACCATCGATAAAGTGAAAGTAGCATAACCACCGCAAACCGAAAAAGAGGAATCCCTCCAAATGATTATTGTATCTATTTCAAAGGCGTAGCGCCCATTACGCACAGTAAGCATGTTTGTAATGCAAAAACAAAATCCGGGAATAGGTCGAGGCTGTCTGTAATTGTTCTGTAACATATCCTTTTAAAATTGAATCGAAAAAAGATAGGAGAAAATGCCCCCGAAAAGGCTCAGAATGAATCTCAAAATCTTAACAGGGGCAGGCCCTGCTAAAAAACATTCTGGCTACGCTCTTGTATTTTGTTTTAGTACTGGGGCTGATATTCAGTTCTTTTATAATATTGTTAATTTTAGCAAGCATTAAAGACATTTTTTTTTTTTTTAAATGTTTTCTTTTGTATTTGTTTTAACTTTGTTTGAGCTAAAAACTATGTATTTAAAATATAATTTCAAAATAATTTTGAGGTAACTGATCAGGTAACCCACGGGTTACGCAAATATAATTAACGTAACCGAACAATTGGTTACCTAGGTAAAAATAATGTGAACTGACTTCCGGTTGCCTTAGATTTTGAAATATTGTCCCCTGAAAAGTGCTTCACCTATCGTTTATTCAGTTAAATGGTACAGTTTATTCTTTGATCGGCCTTGAAGCTTGATTACTCAGCACGGGAATCCCTTTACACTTAGGCGTCTTCCTGGCGGATTAGCGGTCCCAAATTACCAAACACCAATTAACACAAGAATGTGGTCGAGAGCCTGGTCCATTGTTAGGTAATGAGGAAGTTTTTTTTACTGATCGTGGTGATTAGGTGTGCTTGAGATTCTGTTGCACAAGTTGTTTCCAAGAGGTAATCAACTGCCATGCTCATACTTGTGGTAATTGTTTTCTAAAGCACTTGAAATCAAGGCGTAGCGGCAGTTGATTTAAGGTGCTTACGTGCTGTCAAAGCGCAGGGCCCGCTACGGCTAATGGCCCTGGGGAAACCCCTGGCTACTTTGTATAAAAATTAATAATTGGCAAAGCCCTGTTGAAATTGTACTTTTGACATATTAATTTTTATTATTTTAATAATTTTATTTACGTATGTACAAAAGTTATATCTGTTTGTAACTATTATTTTATTTACACGTGTAATGTACAGAAGTTAACTCTTATAAATAACACATTAAACTGGCTGTCAAAATGCTGTTAATCATATTTTTTAATTTTAAAATTAAGTACATGCCTCAATAAGCCTTCCCTAAAATAGGCTATTGCCAAAGAAACATTTTGTTTTAAAAAGAATGCATTTACTTGGCTTTGATAAAAAATCATGTAAAATTTGAGTCGTAAGTAGTAATAGTAGACTGAAAGTGAAAAGGTTAAAAGTTACTAGTGGAACAAACCAAGAAGTGAATAAATCTTGTATAATCAATCTATATATACATGAGCATAATAAAAAAAAACCAAATAGGATTTTCTTTTTTCCTGACTGTTTTTACTGTGGTTTCAGGCTGTAGATCAGGACAAGTCAGGGCAGATAACTCCCCATGAGTTGCAGCGTGCCTTGATGAATGGAAACTGGTCACCTTTTAATCCCGAAACTTGCAGACTCATGATTGGAATGTTTGACACAGACAAGTAAGTTTTAAGTATCTGTCTAAACTTGCTAATTGAGTTACTCATTGCTCCCTTTTCGTGCCAGATATAAAAAAAAAAAATTTGACTTTATTCGTGATTTTTTAAACTTTTACATTGTTTTATTCACAGTGAATAAATTGGCAGGGCTAGCTCTGGCACTCACCAAGTTCGCCATTTGCAAATTTTTAAAGCAATTCGATTTAATGAATTGGCCAAAAAAAAATTAATTAGGCAAAATAATTCAGTTAATAATTGATATTTTGTTACAAGATAATTGAGTTTCTGCAATTTTTCAAGTTTAATAGATAATTTGACAAAATTTTCTGATCACCCAGAGTTAGCCCTGATTGGCACGATAGCAGTCCCGTTCATTGACAATAGGTTGAGTGAAATCTGCCTAATCCAGCACTGTATATACCAACACATTTCATCAGTCCCACTTGAATCATCTGTACTTCTAAACCTAATCTTGTTTTTGTTTTGTCTGCTGCAGTGTCCAGTTAGTGTTAGTTGTTAGTGATTAATAAGAGAGAAATCGATGCATTACTTTAAACTTCCCCATCGAGCTATTAAAACTTACTGTTGTGTTGGAGCCAGTTTTTCAGAACCCAATACGTACCAGCCATAACAGGGCTAGCTCTGGCACTCGCCAAATTCGTCAATTGTGAATTTTGAAAACAATTGGCAAATTTTATTTTAATCTGGCGAAAGAAAGTATTAATTGATATTTTGTTACAAAATAATTGGGTCTATATAAAATTTGTAAGCTTAATATATAATTTGCTGACCTTTTCTGCCGATCCAGAGCTAGTCCTGGTTAAAACCAAAGGCTTGATAACTATGTTACTGGGGCAAGTTGTACATTGTCAAATATTCAACAATGAATAATAAATATATTTTAAAACCAGTCTTGTGATACTGTCAGTATTTTCAAACTTTCTCTGACAGTGACGGTAACAAAGGTTACTTATTTTTGTGTTTAGCTATAATTACTGTTATTTGTCATTTACTCTGATATGGTGAAATGTATTTTGCTACAAGAATATATTGCATAGCATGACAAATAGTAAATTCATTTCATCTTCTTCTTTTCTTCCTCCTCAGAAGTGGTACAATTGGCATTCAAGAGTTTGCTGCTCTCTGGAATTACATTCAGAGTTGGAAAGGATGTTTTGATAGGCAAGTAGATTTTAAAATTTCATTCTTTTGTTTTTAAAAGGTGTAAATTTTGTCCAGATTCACACTACAGAAAGAAGTATATTAGCTGTAATACTGTAAAATACATTATTTTTGCAGGATAAAACTTTTGCGATTTTATGAAAATGAGTCAGTTTACAAGCATTTATTTTTTGCGAATCTCCCATCCTTTCTCTCCCCTCCCCTCTCTCTCTCCCCTCTCTCTCTCCCCTCTCTCTCTCCCCCCCCCCCCCCCGCCCTCAATAAAATATTTTTTCGGTACCGGTACTGATATTAATCAATTCAAAATTTATTGCTTAGAAAATAACGTATGGCCTAAGCTTACGCAAGGTGTTTAGGCTACTCTGTGCACTTTTTCTAATCCTCACTTGTTATAAAACCTGAAAACAAAACAGAATTTGAAGGTGCGATGCTAGTGAAACAATATTTATTATTTTCAAAATACTCATTCAGTATAGTTTGTGATTGACCAACAGGGCAAAACCTTTAGTGTGAAGGCACAATATGAACTACGATTATAGTGTTGTTGTACATGCCCAACCCCAATTTTTTTTCACTTCCACATTTTAACACACTGAGATGTTTCCTTGGAACTGTTTTTAAAACACATCTGTTGCTTTATCGCCAGCACCCATACAAAACTTAGTATTCTTTATTATTATGTATTATATTGTCTGTACTTGTAAGTTGTATATCGTTTCTTAGTATAAAGTTTTAAGTGTTGCATTGTTACTACTAGCCCTGTGCAGTGGAAAGTAATGATTGAATGAGGCTACTTTTTTTTTTAATATCTAATTTTGGTCAGCTTTTAATTTCTTATGGAATTTATTTTCACAAATTTTATTCAGACTCGAAAAAAAGAGTAATTTACAGTATTTGACAATTGAATACATATCCGGTTGTCATAATACATATTAGAATTTAGTACATCATCGAAAAATATTCTTAATGTAAATTGCAGGGAGAAAGCTACCAGACATCTTTACTGTCAAACTAGCTAAAGCTTTAAAAATTCAACTTAAAAACAATTTAAGGTGACATTTTTATGTGGTTAATTAAAGACTGGTTTGACTGAAAGATAAACAGTCATGGCAATTAGTTTGAAGAATTCTTATTTAAAAACTTGAATATATATTTTTTTCTTCAGATTTGACGTCGATAGATCAGGCACTATAGATGCCGGAGAATTCCACACAGCGATAAGAACATTTGGATATAATCTGTAAGTGTTACAGTTTGAGATGATTATCAGTAATGTTTAGTATCTATGTTTACACTCGTTAAAATGCTTTAATGTTGAGAAAAATTCGTAAAATGACAAATACATCTACAGAGCTTGAAATAGTGGCCTGGTGGTGGTGTGTGTTTGTGTGTGTGTTAAGAAATTGGTTTAGGGGGACAGGCATATGATACCATTTGATGGTATGTGTTGTCCCATCTGTGGGAAAGTGCATTATAAAAGACCCCTTGTTGCTAATGGAAAAATGTTTGACAATCTAATTAAAATGTCCAGTTGACCTTTCATTCATCCAATCAAAACCGTACTTGCAAAATCATGCCAGTAATTTGAAAGGAATTTGAAAACATTCGGGATTATGCCGAGGGTATACGAAAAGATTCGGGTGAATTACGAAATATGCCGGAAACTAACTGCAAAATAAAATTTGTTTCAAGACGAATTTTTTTTTTAATGTGATGGTATAGCCATAAAATCTGTTTATACTAGTATACAATCCAGAGTTTATTACTGCACTTTTCCCCCTGTTTTGTTTTATGTTGAAATAGACCAACAAGTTCGCCTATTGCATAAATAGTCTCGCCCGATATTTTTAGAAATTGTATGCAATAACACTATAAAAGGCGAAGTGTAATTGGTCGATATTTAAATTGTTATTTATAGATGAAATGTCACCTGGACATGGTAGACCCAGTAGAGCTAATTTTAATCAGATTGAATGTTTGATATCCAATAGCTAATTAATATTGTGCTTTAGTGGTGTTGTTAAACAACACAAACTATAGCATTTCTTCAACACCAGTGATATGATTGTTTTTCATTTTAAGACTTAAGCTATATATACCTGGGTTTTTTTATATTTTAAATTTAGGTCACCACAGTTTGCTGATCTAGTTGTCCGCAAGTTTGATAGGCGAGGGATCAGAAGCATTAACTTTGATGACTTCATCCAGGCTTGTGTGATGCTAAAAACACTGACAGATAAATTCCGGGTGAAAGATAAACAGCAGCAGGGAGTCGTACAGATAAGTTACGAAGATGTGAGTTGATATTAAAAAGTGTCTGGGTATACAGATCAGTGGCGGTTCCAAAAAATCCATTTAGTGGGGGTGCCCAATGACATGAGGCGGAATGCCACGGGAACTTTGGGGTAGGTTTAGAGAGGATCATTTTTTTTTTTTTAAATTAATATATAATAAAATTATAACTCACAAAATTTAAGGGGGTGGGGGGCGGCCCCCCTAGATCTGCCTCTGCAGATGGTCAGTGAAGTTTACCTAGTGAATGTACTACAGTTTGTCAGGGTGGGCCCATTGGGCCATTTCTCGTCCTAGCCAGTACACCATGACTGGTATATCAAATGCTGTGGTATGTGTTATCCTGTCTGTGGGATGATGCATATAAAAGATTCCTTGCTACTAATGCTACTAATGGAACAATGTAGCAGGTTTCCCCTCTAACACTGTGAGAATTACCAAATGTTCGACAACCAGTAGCCGATGATTAATAAATAAATGTGCTCTACTGGTGTGTTTAAACAAAACAAACATTACAGTTTATCAGATGTTTTATTATAAACTGTCATTTGATTATGTAATTCAATGACCGTGATGTAAAACAGGTCACAGTGTACTACATTAGATTAATAATTGAACTGGGTCATCTTCAGGTATTTGTAGTACAGATTATGGCAGAGTTCGACAAATCCACTAGCCCAACGCCCGTGGTTAGTGGTTTTTAAGTTCATTCTAGTGAGAAATGCTAAATTGTGGGGTTTTTTTTTTTTTCTTTCTTTCTTTTTTCTTTTTCTCTCGGCTGAAATTTTGTTTAATAAATTTGATTGTGACGTTTGTCATCGAATAATATCAACAACACAATCAGTATATAATAATAATCCATTTGAGCTAGGTCTGCAAACTGCAGTAACATGCTATCTCTACATTGTCACAGTTACAGCATGCATTGTTTACCTTTCCCTTTCAAGTTTCTGGCACAGGAAATAAAGTCTAATGACATGCGTGTTTTGATTGGTTAGACACGTCACGTGGTAGTTAATCTTGCACATTTGTTTTAGGCTAAGAACATGGAAATCACCAATCGCAATGACAGGTTAATCTCAATCAAGTAAACCCCAGCCATGCTTTGAATTTCAGTGTTTGTTTTATTTACGTATTGTTTTCTAATTTAACACTTTGCTGACGTGGTTATCGGCAATCAGGAAAAGAATTTACTTTAATGGTAACCGCATATGCAATGACTCAGCTTGGCCTATTACATGTAGCGGTTTGGATAATACGTCACAGCTGCCGATACAAGATAATACCTTTTTTGTTTATCAATTAACAACGGATTAGATGTCGCCGTTATATTCTTTTGATATCGGTCTGACACTGGATAATGCCCTGTATTTGAGCAATTGGCATCACCGTTTCTGGCGACATAAATAGAAGGCCCTAAATATATAACCAACTACCAAATACACTGAACCATCTATTACTGTGTGTCACACTGTAGTAACCGTCATTTAAATTTAATTATTTTGATAGTGTCTTTAGATACCAACCAAGAGTTTGCTCAATTATTTTTCCCTGGGGGAAGTGCAAAAACGAAAACGGGACAATGACGATGGATCACACTTGACAAAAGACCAAACGTATGACACAACAAAAAACTGAAAGTTACAACATGATTTAAGTGTTTGTTTTATTTTACTGTTATACTCGTAAATGTGTAATGTTACAAAAATTATATAAAAATCCAGATATAATTGATCAGGAATTTGGGCTAGTGCTTCATCTTGGTGGGCTAGTGGTTTTCACAAACCCACTAGCCCTGTGGCTAGTGACTTTTCAAAATATTTGTCATACTCTGATTATGGTTTCATATGCATTTGTGTTTGCTAGACCGGCCTCGGTGGCGTCGTGGCAGGCCATCGGTCTACAGGCTGGTAGGTACTGGGTTCGGATCCCAGTCGAGGCATGGGATTTTTAATCCAGATACCGACTCCAAACCCTGAGTGAGTGCTCCGCAAGGCTCAATGGGTAGGTGTAAACCACTTGCACCGACCAGTGATCCATAACTGGTTCAACAAAGGCCATGGTTTGTGCTATCCTGCCTGTGGGAAGCGCAAATAAAAGATCCCTTGCTGCCTGTCGTAAAGAAGAGTAGCCTATGTGGCGACAGCGGGTTTCCTCTAAAAACAGTGTCAGAATGACCATATGTTTGACGTCCAATAGCCGATGATAAGATTAAAAATCAATGTGCTCTAGTGGCGTCGTTAAATAAAACAAACTTTACTTTGTGTTTGCTAAGTTGTTTATACTGGACAACTTGCAGATTCAGTGACATTGCACAATTCCCCCCCCAACCTTAAACAAATAAAACAACAATATGTGGGTGGAAAATTACATGGTTCTATGTGCACAAAACCTCATTTTGAGAAATCGCCACTTGAAGTTTGGAGCTGCCATATCTGATTCATAGAGAGGTCTTTGCAATAGTTTTAATATAACAACTGTGTCTTAAAATACCATATTCGAGGACTGTTTACTATGTAGATAATTTTATTTTCTATCAAATATGATGGATAACTCATTTTTGGAAAAATTGCAGATAGAACCTTGTAATTCTCAGGCCTGTCAATCAGTCAGTTTTTACATCCAGCATTAATTAACTAGAGTTTTTAAAAACTATTTGGTATTAAATACCTTTATTACATTACTGAACAAAATGGAATTGTGCACAAATTAAAATATTGTTTGTTTTCTTCTCTTTTTTTCAGTTTCTAGAAATGGTCCTGGATAACACATTAATAAACATATGACAGTTTACTTTCTGTGATTTCCTTGGAAGTATGATACAGGCAGTAAATGGTGCTCTCCAAGAGATGCCAACTGTGTGTGGAAAAAATAAAAATAGACAAATCAACACAAATATCACCCAGAGAACTTTCCTGTTGGAACTACATCTGACAGAAAACAACCTAGAAATGGACTTTTTAATGTGATGGTTGATCATGAAAATAAGATACAAAGACAGGTGCTGGCAATAACCACAAAACTGAAGTCTTAAATAGTGTTGACATTCCGTTAGAATTTCATAACTGATCATTTGTTTTATTCAGTTTGTGCCAACTGATTATATTTCAATTATACAATTGAGTAGAATAGAAGGAAGGAAGGATTTGAATTGTTAAAAACTCTGCACCTTTATATTTTAACCAGATTAGATTTTATCATCTAAACTAGGAATGTATTAAATGTATTTTCCACGACAATCGGTTATGAATAATTGATACACCGAAACATGTTTTTAAAAAAAACATTATGAGCATAATATATATTCTTTTCCATTTACTGTGAGGACAACAGTGCTGTTATTTCATGTTGACCTTTCAAGGAAGGTCCCAAAGACATACCAGTACTGTAAACTGGGAAAACGTGTGTAAAAAAAAAAATTGTTATATATATATATATTCTTTTACATTTACTGTGAGGACAACAGTGCTGATATTTCATGTTGGCTTACATGTACCCAGGTAAGATCCCAAATACATACAAGTACTGTAAACTGGGGGAAAATATGTGTGTAAAACTTTTGTATCATTTGTATCCAACCTTAGTATTCAAATTTTTTATTCACACATTATTTACATTACAGATACACATTGCAGTTACCATTGGTTGGTTGTGAAATTCACACATAGTGAACATGAATTCGTGAAAAAAACCTCACAGTAATAATCTGGTTTACAGTATCTTGGGTATCTGTTAAGAAATGAACTTGATGGCTAGTGTGAGAGAAGTCCGTGTATGCTCTTTCCATCTTAAACCCAATGGTTTTACAGGAGTGCAGAAAGTACTGGTCCACTCGACAAATGCGAGCAACAATTCTAAAGGACGAGCGAAAAAATATAACAACCAGTGAGATGGGCAACCTATCGTTTTGGAGACTAAATAAAGCATTTCTGTTTTGTTGATTCCATATGTCACAAGTGGGCTATTTGACAAGAAATGTTGGATGATTTTATTTTTGAAACCAGATTATGTCCAAAATATTACTGAAACTTTGACTTCTCACTACTACCAACAAGTCGACAACTTGAGACTGCAAAAAAGAACTGCTTCACTGGCTGGATTAGTGCCTGGATACCTAATGATGTATTTATAGGAAACCTAAATCCCAAAGTGCCATAATTTTGTCAAAACCATGGCAATAAAACATGATCAAATTATCCCCCCATCTAAATTTGCATCAAATTAATCTCCCTTAAGTAATTTTAGAGTAAGTTTATTTATGTTTAAGGACGCAGTCAAAATTTATTAACCTCCCATCTATTATTTTTTCTATTTTTGGTAGTAATTTTCAAAATTTCTAAATTGTCCCTATATTTAGGTTTTTCCTGCCCCGAGTCAGACCCCCAATCATATCAGAAGCCGGACTCGGGATGGGTGTGTTCGAAACCATAAAGGTATATGAGCACGTTAAAATCCTATCCAAGTCCAAGCATGTTATTCCATTAGGTCCAAATACTAGCAATTTATGAAGTTCAAAGATCCATGTTAATTGTTTTGCTACCCACTGCAGATATATCTCCATAGCCTTTTCATCAGGCAAGTATATTGAAAATATGTTGTGTGGGTTCACTGATTTTAATATTGAGTATGATAGTTGAGAGACAATAATTTAAACTTGGATTGAAATAAAGGCCAAATCCTACGGGCAGTGGCTCCATAAGATACAAGATTGGACAGATTTCTTGGCAAGCAAACCGTTAAATATATTGATATTTAAAAAAAGAAAAAGAGAGAAATTGCTGTCAATTCTTTGGATAGATAGAACAAAGACAGTATCTTGCACCATTTTGTTCAGTAGATTCTAGTGCTAACATCTTTCTTACATATATACCCACACATCAATGTTGTTTATAACTGACATATAGTGCTAAATTTGTGTGGTTTTTTTGTTGTTGTTTTTTTGCTTTCTGTTGATAATTAATTTTATGCTATTTCTATTCGCCATTTGAAATGGTACAAATAAATAAAACATTCTAAGAACATTTAACATACTGCTGTCCAGCCATTGCCATGATTTTCTACATGTACAATACTTAGTGCATTTTACGAATACAATATAATTATGCACCTGTACTGAAATGCTTTAAATACTGAATTCAGAACCCACAACTTATTTTATTGCATTCCACTGCTTTTTATATATTCTGTGGTATATAAAATACATCTTTTAAGTGATATGGTTTACTTTGGATCAGTGGTTATTGTACATAGTCTCGCAGAGAAGTCTGTCGTATCGAACTTTGATTGTTCATTATTTAGTGGATTCGTGTATATACTGGTAGGTGTTTATTTTTGTATTTTTATTGATACTGTTTTTATAATCACTGGACTTCTGTTTTTTGAATGCACATCTATTTATTGTGAACTTCGTGAAAAATATGTCGATGTTGCTCAATTTCAGCTGAGAACTATTTTACAAACTTCTTAAACCAACTTTTATTCATCTTTTTATCTAGGTTAGTGAAATACGTAAATAATAAAAATGTATATATATGCATGTAAATTTCTTTATTGGCGGTTTGTGATTTCTTGTTTTGTTTTTAGTCCAACTGGATGGGTCTATATGTTTTGTCTCCATTCTTCTGTCAACCCTGAGAGTGCTCCGCAAGGCTCAGTGGGTAGGTGTAAACCACTTGCACCGGCCAGTGATCCATAACTGGTTCAACAAAGGCCATGGTTTGTGCTATCCTGCCCATGGGAAGCGCAAATAAAAGATCCCTTGCTGCTAATCGGAAAGAGTCCATGTAGTGGCGACAGCAAGTTTCCTCTTAAAATCTGTGTGGTCCTTAACCATATGTCTGACGCCATATAACCATAAATAAAATGTGTTGAGTGCGTTGTTAAATAAAACATTTCTTTCCATTCTTCTGTCCGTCTGTCCCATGTTTTCCGGAATTCTTGTTTTCTACAATTCCTCAAGATACTTGAGCTGAAACTTTGTGCATAGCTTTATGATATACTGTTAGATGTCACGTTTCAGTGATTTACCCATTTTTCACAAGAGTTATAGCCCTTGAATAAACATTCCCTGTGTGGGATCAAATGGCTCGAAAGAAACCCATAATTGCACCAGATGCACATATATCATGAACAGCAATCAAAGCATATACAGAAGAAAGGAGAGGAAAAGGTATGCAAGGAAAGACTTCTTGGGTAAAGCGATATCACTGGCCCAGTCTTTTCAAAAAAGTAAACCGAGACTTGTGTTCATATAACTGCTACCCGGATATGACGAGTGTCCTTACCTACATGTCGTTCAACCCGTATACCAAAGTAGATGGTTGATCCGCAACTACATTTTTTCACATGTATGATAATCTTGGCGACCTGGAATATGTTGACAGTGCAAGACGACGACCATGGAAACCATTCCATTTACACCAGGATGCCAGAATGCACCCCTCAAAATAGGTTGCCAACCAAGCTGAAATATGGCCCGTCGGTGAACAGTTATCAAAATGAACCCACACGAGGGGTGGGAATTGACTTGCCTCTTGTTAGCATTAGCAGCAATGGTTCTTTTAAATGCACTTTTCCACACAGGACAACACATCCATACTACTGTGACCTTTGTAGTGACAGAAAATTGCTTATTAGCGAAGACAATGCAGTTCTTGTGCACCAAACAAAATGGTTTGAAACAAATTGTAAATGGTTGAAATTTGTATCTTGTGAACACGCTATAATTTTGCAAAATCTTCTCGTTTAAATATTTTATTGAAAGCAATTTGATTTTCCTTCATTACCCTCAGGCATGCACAGTGTGCAAAATTTGTACAGTATCTTTTACCCCGAAGTATACAGTTATGTTTACAACATAACGTGATCTGTACTAAAAATGACAAATACAAAGTAAAATATGCTCATTTTTATTAATGTTGGGTGGTGTTTGCAAAACAAATATGTACAAGTTGGCAGTTAATCAACTTGATTGTGAAAAGAAATTAGCACTGACCAAAGATCAACTTAAGCCACCAATAAATATTACATACCACTTTCTCTAAAAGGAAAGCTCAATAAATATGATACTTAATGTTCCAAGCAGTACTATTGGCTCAAGTGATCAAGACGTGGGAAAAAGAAATCATAAAGGGAGACAATGTTGTTAAGTGGAGAAACATCCACACCAATGAATGTACAGGCAAAACAAGATTCTGGTAACATCACAAAGAAAAATATGTGACTGGAATTTGCTGTATGCACATCTAATATGGGTTAAGAAACAACATATTAAAACAAAAAGTACTGGTGAGGTACATGATACACCCATCAGGAGTTTGATGGAAAACCATATCTACATTAATGAATATGTTATGGGTATGATTCATGTCCAATTGTGAGAAATGTTTGCAATGGGATGGATGAACCGTTTGGTTTGGACCAACCGCCATCCCAAGTTGTTCCTACATGTGGTTTAATGGTCCTGTATGCAATTATTATACGATTTGGACAAAGATTTACTATTAATTGCAGTAGACAATGAAAAGTAGGTCACAATGACCTAGTAATAGTACTGAACACACTGCCTTCCCAAGTTGTTCCTACATGTGAGGTTTGATGGTCCTGTATGCAAGAAATGGTCCGAACAAGGATTTACTGTTATGTGCAACAGACCGTGAAAAGTAGGTCACAGTGACCTAGTAATAGTACGGAACACACTGCCATCCCAAGTTGTTCCTACATGTGAGGTTTGATGGTCCTGTATGCATGTGTATGCAAGATATGGTACTGACAAGAAAAAGTTAACAGACTGACGGATGTACAGCATACTATAATACAACCCATAGATGGGCATATAAAAATAAGACACACTGAACTGGCTTTTTAATTTTTTTTATTTAATGGATCCTTTTGTGAAATGGTAAAATGTGCAGTAATAGCGGAACAATTCAGGCTTGTTTTTTATGTTTGGTAGCACCTACTACAATAAAAAGAAATAGTTCATCCATTTTAAGCATGTAATCTAATCAATATTTTAGTTTAGATATATGCTTAAAAAACACTATTAATAGCACACTGCCACCATTATGAAATGCAAAAGTAACTATTAAAACCCAATTTTGGACATTTGTTGAATTAAGTGAAAGCAGGATTCTGTCAATTACAACCCAAATAATGTAAATTTAGCATCAAAGCATATCAGGATGCTTTTTCAACTTGGAATACCCGCTTTACATCAACAAACTTGTAGCACTACATAAGTTAAAAAAAAATTCTAAGATGTTTATAATTATGACAATACTTCCGATCCAAAATAAATTCATGTGTATAATATCAGTTGATCGTTCTATTAAATGCAGTTATTCACAACAGACAAAAACCAAGTTGACCAGCCTTGTTACAATGCATTATAACAAGTTTCGTCAACAAACAAAATATGGAACTAAATCTGGATCTTTCATACCATTAAGTAAGCTTCAAATATAAATCAACTAATTCTTCAGAAAGAGATCTTCTACCAACATATATGCGACTTATTATCAGACTGATCACACATTTTAAATTAAATATTTAACTTTTTTTTGGTCCTGTTTTTAAATATTTAAAAATCCTTTTTTTTTTAAAACCTTTTATCAACATTTTTAAGTTATGAAAAATCATATCACAAATTGTAGTTGTTTATTTTTCAACAACAGCACTACATTCTAAAGGAATGGTAAATTAAGCCATTTATTATTTTCAAACGAAATAAACAGTTATGTATTAAAGATACATTAACTGTAAATCTTTGTCACATATTTGTCATCAGTTTATTTCAGGTGTGAAATGCAGGTATATTTTTTTTATTTCAACTAAAAAACCCAAATAGAATCCAGACAACTACACAGACTACAAGACTTAAATCACAAAGATTCATCTATGGTTAGAGAATTGAAATTCTTTATGGCAAATAATAAATTAGTGACCGCCTATCACAGTATCAAATTTCTAAATAAATATATGCTTCATGCATAACATCTGCACAAAAAATATATATTTAAAATACAATATTTTTAAAAACACTATTTGCATTGCCACAAGATAATGTTGCTCAATATTAAAACTGGACACCTGTAGTAACTAGCTCCTATTACAGTAATTATGAGAATAAAATATAAATCCAGCTACCATGTATGTATTTATTCAACTTAATTGTGTTTTCTTGTTGAATGCAAATTGCAGAATTAGAGCCACATCAATGTCAATTTAACAAAGTGTATCTGCTGCAAACTTGCAGTCTGTGTTGTCTAGTGATGTTATGGCCATAACGATAATTATGTTACTGTTTATTGTAAACCATGTAGGTAATACATTTATGTACAAAAGAAAACCATTTTTTTTGGTAATATACACACTGTACATATATGTATATATACATATATACATAACACATTAATATTTCTATGCAAGATAAGGGATAATTTTTTGATAAACTGTTTTATGTTTTTATACAGTTACGACAGATTTTAATAGCATAACAGATGACATTTTTTAATTTTTCTTTAACCCCATTAAAGACAAATGTTCTTTAAAAAAATTACACCCAGGTTTAAGTATCAACTACCCCCAATATCTTTCAATAATGAATAATAAAAAATATTTAATTCAGATGGTATGAGTGGATATTGAATGTAATACAATTTGTGAGGTGATTACATGAACTAAACAAGTCCACAACAGGGTACAACTGTTAAATACTAAGCCATGCAAAAGATCTGACCGAGTGCAAGCAAATTGGATTCCATTAAAAACATATCTTTTCTTTGCAACATATTTTAAATTTAATTAGTATCTTTTAAAATAAATAATTTCAATATTTATCAAACTAGTGATAAAAGTTTAGCTGGGCTAGAGTAGAGCAGAAACTTTCATCAAATAATTCGACTTAAAAAATTTCAGAAACTTTCTGTTCTTATTTTATATATATATATATATATATATATATATATATATATATATATATATATAAAATATCAATTAAAACTCAATTATTTTGTCAAATTAAAATAAAATTCACAACTGGAGATTCTGGCAAGTGGCAGAGCTAACCCTATTTAGCTGGATTGTTTTTAAAAAACAAAAACAAATATGTATGATAACATACTGAAAAGGACCTGCTAATAATATTCTAATCATAAAGTCGCTGACCTCATTGCCATTTAAAAACAAACAAAAATGATACATTAACTTCAACCAACACAGAAATAAGATTGATGATATATTTTTTTGTTACATTTTACAAATGGTATAAATTTTAGTATCAGCTCCATTACACTGAAATGGTACTAACCTACGATGACAAAGTATTCTAATTTCAAAACTATAATCTACAATTTTCCCACCTAGGAATCTGAAATGGATGGCAAAATGACACACATTTTATTACTGGTCAAATTAAGGTTCAAACATGCAGATTTTGGACCACTTGTAAGTAAACTGGCACAAAATTTGATTATCAAGCAACATACCTGCTAAAAAACTAGGGCCACATTGCTTCAAAAACATTTGGTCAGAAGTTGGGTCAAACTTTTGAGTCCAAACACTACACAAATGATGCAGTTTTAAGTTTGAATCCAGCTAATACCAAGTTTTGTTACTGTATGTGCACAGGCATGGTCTTGAACAAAGAATGATCATTTTACACCAAAAGTGTTCATTAATTGAACCAATCAGCAATTCAACTCCAAGTTGTTTTTCTGACTTCATATCAAAATTTTTTTTTTTAAAGAAAAAGGTTCTAAATATCACAAAACAAAGACAATAAATTAAAGAAGTCGACTTCGTTTTCTCGATGGAGAATCTATGACGACATCGGGAGACGTTGTCCTTTTTCTTGAACCTACATTTCTTGAAAATTCATCATGGATAAATCGGTTGAGTTCTTCAATATTTCCCCAGGCTGGCTGAGGGCCACCTGCATGTGCGCCATACCCGACACTAATGTTAGACATTGCACCATTTAATCCTGTGGAAAAAACAAAAGATGAAAAAAATCAGCGAAAACATCATTAAATTTGAGTACAAAAATCATATCTTTGTGTTTTAAGGTAAAATTTTAAAGATGTCCCCAACCTACAAAAAACAAAAGAAAAGGAAAAAAACCCCATCTTGGTCCGTTTTGTTCAGAATGGTAAGTTATCAAAGGCTATGGTATATTCTGCATGATATATAGTGAAACTTCTCAAAACCGGACCCTCTGTAAACCAGAATTCCCTCAAAACCAAACATTTTTCACGGTCCTTTTTTAAAAATCAGTACAAAACGTAACCTCTCTAAAATGGATATCTCTTTAAACAGGACATTTTATATGGTGCTGAGGGTGTCCGGAAAGTCATACAAAACGAAGGAAAAAAAAGGTCAGTTACTCTCTAGCTTCTTGCGACAAGAAGTCTTCTTATAACTATCCGCAAAGAAGTATACCAGTTTTTCAGGCCTCACGAGAGGTCAAAATCATAGAGCGAAGTCATTTCTCTCTCAAACTTTTGACAGGGCAAAGTTTTTAACAGGAGGGAGACTTAAATTTGTAATCTAAAAAAATAAATATGCAAAAAGAGTGATATTAACCCAATACAGTCAAACCTGTCTTAGACGGGAACAATAAGGAGTAGTCAAAATCGACCACTTAAAACAAGTGGCTGCTGAATACATGTGAAACTTTTACTGTCCGTAAATGTTTTCTTTTCTTTTTGACTGTCATTACTGTTAATTGATGGAAGCGCTTAGAGTTTTCTAAAAATCACTTTCTTCAGAAATAATGAATGAAATAATAACCATTTGAAATTCATTCTCTCACATGTTTGTCTTCTCTTTTCATTTAATTACCACTCCATGCAGAGTATTGTGCTAGTGGATTATTTTACCAATGTCAAGCTTAAATTACCGTACCCATGAAGGTTTAAAGTTTGCTTATTTGCTGCAACATGTCACTGTTAATTTAAGTGACCGCTTATTACAAGTGCATTTACATTAAAAATCTTTTGGTAGGGAAAAAATGGCCACTTACTACAGGAGACCACTGATTACAGGTGGCTGTTAGGACAGGTTTGCCTAGAGGTATTAGTTTATAATTTTGACATTTTTCTTTGTACGTTGAAATTAGCTAATCATTCTCCTTTGTTTCCACATATTTTTTTTTCAATATATTTTCCGGTGAAGCATGACCCAACCTCCCTAAAACATTTGCTCACCATAGTCTAGATCCCCACCCTTGTACAAGTTCCAGCATACATGCCTGACAACAGAATTAAAGTTACACACTTCAACAGTGAGTAGCACATCTAAGACTGCTTTTAGTACCAGACACGGGTGTCGTCCTAGCTAGACCGCCTATCTTTTAGCCTGTTGCATTATTTTATGGTGCCAGTGTCGCATCAAACTCTCAGCCACGTGACACCTAATTATTATCTATGAATACATGCAGGTGTTCCTCAAGTTCTTCACCATTCATCCGTGATTGTGTACAATGCAAGGGTCACGATTTTTAAAAAGCGACACCGAGTTCGCCATACTGTAACTGGTATGGCGAAGTGTAGCTAGTCAAAGCAAAGTTTGGGCTTACTTTGCCCCACTTAGGTGAGCCATGGTTTTTAATTTTAAAAAATATGAACAAGACAAGTAACAAGACTGGACCTGTTCTTAACCACCATGCTATAATACAATGTACAAACATTATTACAAAAAAACTACCTTGTAGTGCAATAGCTTCCCGGAAAGCATCTAAGTCCTGCTCCACAACATCCGATTCACTTTGAGGAACACGAGGCGAAGATCTCTCAAGTCCAACACGCGGAATTGGTCTCATCGATGAACTGCTGTGTCGATGATTTCGAGGTGGGGCAGTCTTTCCACACAAAAATGCCACAAGTTCTTCCCGCCTTATGTGTCTTCTCTTTTTTCTCGCCCAGGCAATAATATCTCTAGTTTTGTGCTGCTTTCCACACTGGATGCCAAATTCCACACATGTTTGCAAAGAGTCTATACTATCTGTAATCAAAGCAACATGTTTTATTACTTTATTCTTACAGGTTTACATTATAAACACAAAATAAAAACTTAAGAAAAACACAATCTTTTACAAGTGTTCGTCAGTACTTTCTTGATGTTATAATCTTTTATTACTATGTACAGTGAAACCTCTTAAAGCTGGAATCCCCATAAAATCGGATGTTTTCCAATGTCCCTTTTTAAATAGCCGTACAGAAGACAACCTCTCTAAACCGGATACCCAGGGCTCGCGCTGTCGGTAGCCAAATTAGCCATTGGCTAATTTTAACAAAAAATGGCTAATAAAATTTACAACTGGCTAAAATTTTGGCTAAGCCATTTTCTGTCTTCTGATGTGAACAAACGGTTACATAATCTATCCGACACCTCAAACATAATAATACTACCAAATATTCAATTAGTGTAATAGCGATCTCGCGACCGGTAACGAGAAACGGTGTCATGCAGAATACAGCGTAGGCCTTATAATGTTTGCTTATTTTAATAATCACGGTTATTAATGTTTAACGGCATGCATTCAACATGTATGACAGCAATGTCTGGAAGATCTGTAACTTGTTATTTTTACTTTGTAAAATCTTTGAACCAAAGTAATAAAAACAGACCGACAATGCTTGTCAATTTGAATTAAACATGCCAGTTCAGGGCCAAAAGACATGTAGGCCATCTCAAGGTCTGTGTTCAGCTAGACCGAGCGATTATGGCCACTTCGACTTCTCACTACTACTGATAACCAAAAATCAAAATTAGTCTAAGAAGAACACCCCAAAAAACCCACCTAAATTTTTATCAATTGTATGCTGTTTAAATATACATTACACAAACAATTACAACAAGAATAGCAATATGAATTAATAACAAGGTATTAGCATTTGTATTTAAAAATAATGGGAATTGTAAACTTTATAAATATATGTCGTAGCCCAGGCCCGTAATTTATAATAACCTGTACATTAGTTAACAATAACATGGGACTATGCTCATTTCCATACCTGGCAAATTATAATGGCTATATTAGGATCTGACAGTATTGTTAGAAAATAATCAATAGGTATAAATGTCAAGTAACTCCTTACATGTGTTTTACACATTTAGCATGCTGTAAATAAAATACACATGTGAACTACAAATCATAACACGAAAGCCCAAATACAGATAATAGCAATTACATGCCTGCAGTAATTATAAATGTTTACAACATTTACCTCTTGTGGAGTAACTTTATATAGTGCACACATATTAGGGCATGAGCGATCAAAAGATACAACCCATGAACACACATAGCATTTATCATACATTTTCACATCTTATTAATTTACAAATATACAGGTAGTGTTTGATGCATCGGTTACCTTTGTACAAATTAGTTAGCGATAATGCGGCACTCTGGAAAGGAAGCCATGTTGAAAGACCTTGTTGTCGATCTGTAGAGAAAAACATGACAAGAAATAATGGATTATTACTAAAACCCTTAAAAATATTAATAGCAGACAAAAAAATTAAAGTCTTAAAGGAAACATGTCACGTAAACCATATTTGGCACCAACCATGTACAATTAATTATAAATTGAATCACCTAAAAAAAATTTTTATAAAAAATTAATTACTTAAAATATCTCCATAAAAGAACCCCCGATACGAGCTCTTAGCGGAAATTGCCGATCTTTAATGAGCAGGGCAATCACGAGGTCCGTGACGTCAGACGCGCCGCTTGATCTGACGCCTTACACTTAAAAGCATTAGTCCGTACCACTCATAAAGAATCTAAGACTTGCACAGCTTACCAAAACAATGAGTGTTCGTTCGCAAAACGTTTTGCCGTATCAATATGAGCTGTTAGTAAATGAAGAAAGACACACATTTACTTACAACAGTTATACTAAAGAAAAAACAGATAGCAAGTCGGAGGGTGGAGAAACTGATGGTGCCAGACCAGACCGGTCGACCAATTTACAGCCCGGAGCCCGAAAGTAACCCGGAGACAAAACCAAAACTCGGATGCTAATGCCGAGGTGTATACTGTTCATATTTAGCATAAAGATACACCTCGATATGATGTATTTAAATATGTAAAAAATATAAATGTAGGACAAATATTTTTTTTTTTTTTTTTTATAGAAAATATCGCATTTTTTATGTTCGGGCTGTACATAATGAAATCTGTATGCACAGTGTACACAAACGCTCTAATTTACGACAAGGCGCTTCACTTTCATTAACCTGGCTTGTAAAACAACATAAATGACTTGAGAGTATAATCAACTTTTAAACTAAATATATTTCTATTTGCATCAATAGAACGAAATGGGGTTATAGTATTTTTCTCTCATAAAAAAAGTAGCATATTATTAGGCCTATTGGTAGGGTGTGTTAGAGTAAAAACGACCACTCACGATACCCAAGTGATAATAATTTTCTTTTCTTTGGTACTACGTAATTGGTCAGTTTTGTAATTTTAGATGGGAAAGTCTACTTAATCAAGGGTTTTACAGCATTATTTACAGTAATGAAGCAGGGCGGCTGATAATGTCCATTAACATTGTACTATAGTCGGGACAGGTTACGCCACAATACCCTGTGATCTTAAAAAAACTGGCACATATTTTGTACGTATGTCTAGACCGTGGTAATCACTTACCTGGTCGATACCCTGCAATATACACCTGCCAATCAGGAATCACATGTGCAGGCCACGGAAAGAAAGGACCAATTAACTAAAACAACACTCCGTGATGTCAAGTCAGCCCGTGGATGAAACATAATAGTTATTTCGACACCGACAGTAGTGGTTTATTTTGTATTGAACTTCGTGTTGCTTTGGGGCTTCGGGCGATGAGGAACGTTTTTGTGACGTATTCCACCCGAAGATTAAAAACATTATTTAAAATTATTATTGTTTTCTACAAGTTTTTTAAAAACATATTTAAATACATCGTACTGAGATGTATCCTCATGCCAAATCCCATGTTTGTATATGCCATATTTAATTACTTATTGACGTTTCCTTCTTCGGACGGTGAATACAGATTTTGTTATGTAGGCCTACAGCCCTAACATGAAAAATCTTTTTTTTTCCAAAAAAAAAAAAATAATAATAATTCTACATTTTTGTTTTAACATATATAAATACATCATGCTGAGGTGTATCTTTGTGCCAAATATGTACAATGTACACCTCGGTATTCGCAACAGAGTACTGTTTTTGTCTCCAGGTAACGTTCGGGCTCCGGGCTGTAAATAGGCCGACACCAAAGTACTATGCGGTGTTGGTGTCCAATCTTTTCTTTTGCGATAAAATACATGCGTCTTTCTTCGGATACAATCCTTTGGAAAACCATAAAAAGACAATCCCGATCGGTTTACACCCAAAGGCCGCACAGTACGGCACTGTTGGACTGAAAAGATCGTAAGCCCCTTACTCCATATATAAACAGTTAACAACAATGGAAGAGTACAGCGGCTCTGATGTCACTTCCCTTTTTTTCCGAACGCTCACAAAGAAATATGCATAAATCGTACTTTGATACTGATTAGCGTAATTTCTTCATTTTAAGTTAACTACACGTATTTTATTGTTATAAAGTTATTTGTATATTATTTTTATATCATTTTTCTTTTAAAATGAGCTATAATATGGTCTCGTGTCATGTTTCCTTTAATTAACAGAAAAAAAAGATACTTTGAACCATAAATACAAGATGGATGTGGTAAGATGGGTACAATAACTATATCTTTACGAAAATATAATAGTCATTTCCTATCACATTGATTGTTTATAAATGGGCAATAAGAAAAAACAACATATCATCATATGATTATTAAATTATTAAAGACAATATATGAATCCACATTGAATATAATAGCCATTGGTGTAGAACGAAATACATTGTGTAAGAGGCCATTTAACATATAAGTTAACTCTAATCACTGAATTTGTTTTTACAAAGTGGTATCTTCATCATTACTAATTCTGGTCAAATGACACTAGCCAATAATCCCTCATATATTAATAACACCAATGAAGTTAGGGTTAACAATAAAGCACATGTACTGTACATGCAAAAGGAATTACTTACTCTGGGTCACACTGAATAGACATGTAAGATGTATATTCCAATCAATTCATGTGAAAAATAAACTGAACTTAAAACAAATTCACTTCAATAACAAGGACACACATTCCATATTCTATAGTCTGTCCCATTATTCTATAAACATATTTTTGGTAAATAATTTCAGTTAGGTGTGAAGTAAGAAGAAAAGTAAAAGTGTTTTTTTTTTGGTTTTTACAAAATTGTATACATGTGCAATTTACAAGTCAATCGGCTCAGAAATAAACAACTTGTTCAGGGCTGCAGATAGTACTCGCCCGCTCGCCAAATGGGAGTAAAAATTCTTACGGACAATTTAAAAAATCAACTACCAGCCTGACAGTCTATCTCGTATCTGTCTGTTTTTATTTCATTTGACACATGATTTTGATCATTTACCAAGTGTTATTAATGTTTTGTCAATATATCTATATATTTCATTTGAAGTGAAGACACTTTATATTACAATATTGTTAATAATATACAGTATTGTTCTATAGACTGGGGGACTAGTACAAATTATGGTGGGCTAGTAAATTTTAGCTGGTTCTGGTCCGGTGGGCTAGCTAAATATTTTCCATTTATACATCCCTATTTGTAGTAAATTCCGTAGTATGAAAAAAGACTTTCCCTGTGGGACAGACTATAGATTATAACCATGTGACCTAAATTGACGAACACTGAAATTTCCAAGGACAAAACATATGCAATTTTTGGTTGGCTGCCATTTTACTTCTTTTTTTTTTTACAGAATACTCGTCAAGAGAGGTGAAAGCTTTCAAAATAAATAAGTAATGAATCTGACTTCCTGATGATTACTATATATACTGTAGCTCATGTCATTGTTAGACTACCTCATATCTCTCAACCCCTCACTCCTCTTGAAGAGTATTCCATAAAAATGCATAAAGGCAGACAAAAAAAATGTGCATACATGTGTTTTGCCATAGGAAATTTCAGTGTTCGTCAATTTTGGTGATTATTCATGCATTCTACCATATTTTATAGCACCAGGGGTGCAGAAATGGAAAATATTTCACCAGCCCGTTGGACCAGAATCAATTAAAATTTATTAGCCCATCAGCCTATAGATAGAGAATAATACATGAGTGGCAGTTAGATACCATTTATATCACAAGTTGTTTTAAAATTATCTAACGAGTAAAAGCGAATGTCAGGTTAACTATACATCACAGTCTAATCAATTTCCATCAAGTAGTTTTTCATTTAACCTTCTGAGTACTGCAGGCGAAATATCTTGCCCGATGTCACGTCAGTCGACATACTGTATACAGTGCATTCCCCAATTCATATTTCCCACCGTTTTGCACACGACACTCACCGGAAACGAAATATAATAAAAGAATTTTTTTTTTTTTTCAAAATGGTGGCTTTTGTTTTCATTTTGGTATAATATCCGCCCGGTCCCCTCCATTATTATTTTTAGTTAGGATTGAGGGTTAGGGTTAGGGTTGGGGTTGGGGTTATGGCTGGGGTTAGGGCTAGGGTTGGAGTTAAGGTTAGGGTTAGGGTTAGGGGAAGGGGGGACCGGGTGGATATTTTTCCTTGATTTTTTCAATTGAAAATACCTTGAAATTTTGAGTTCACAACATGTTTTTCGGCAAGTATTTTCGCTTGACAACAATGGCGGCATGTCGCGGTCATTTTCAGGGATCGATAGCTGATTGTGACAGCTAATTTGATGATAAATTTGATTGTTTTACCAACAACAAAAATCACCAAATATTGCAATATGAATTGTAGTTCGGGTTTTAAAAAACATTCTGGTCAGAAAATCACCGTTATCGGGAATACTTGACATAAATACTGGACAGCTGGCCACAAATTCCCGTAAGTAAACGCAACTTTTTCGATTTTTTGCCTAATTTTAATCACCATTAGCTGATCTAAAAATAATAAAAATTACAAAAACCCACGAAGATAATACTTACCGATTCATATGTGAACTTTATTTCATGTATTTATAAAATATTTAAGTGAATATATGTGAGTAAAAATTATAAACTTGTTAAAAATTAATCCAGTTGTCTAAAGGTTAAGGTATGACATTGGTGACCTGATCATCACCTAGGAGCAGCCAGCCATACAGGTAATTAAAAATAATGAATGATGTTCTCACCAACGGGTGTGCAAGAAAACAATATATTAATTATAATTTTTTAACAATATCTCTATAACACACCCCCCAAAGTCGGTTGAGTGCTTGCTCGAGGTGCTTGCGTCGCAGGATCAGATCACCTCGATGGATCAACTGATTAGGGTTTTTCACATTTCAACCAGTGCACAAAGGCTGTGGTATGTGCTTTCCTGTCTGTGGGAAAGTGCATATAAAAGATCCCTTTCTGCATTAGGAAAAATATAGTGGGTTTCCTCTGATAACTGTGTCAGAATGACCAAATGTTTGACATCAATGTGCTTCAGTAGTGTCGTTAAACAAAACAAAAAAATTAATGGTACATGTAAGAACTGAGTCAGCTTGTACAATAACAAACATTTTAGTTTTTGTACCAGATACTGAGAGGCAAAATAAGGAGTTGGTATTTCTCAAGGGAATGAGGACCTCGAGGTCACGCAGATACTCTCCTTTAATTTTGACCCAGCGAGAATACTGCATTTGATTGAGCTGATAGGTGATGTGTGGGTTTTGGGGCGAGTTGACCCCAAGACCATTCTCATAGATAAAGGTGTAAACACTGAACATTAGTCATTATTATTTCAGTCCTACAGTCCGATGAAATAAATCAAAGAGTTCATTAACCAATGATTCATCCATTCGGATTTTAATCACCTTTATATAACTGAGCAATCGCTGTAGCAGAATTCTGGAAGGTCAACCACAGCTTTTTAACTGCGTATTCTTTTTCAGCTTGCAATCTGTCCTCCATGTTTGGTTCTGAATCAAGTTCGTCCAGACATTCATCTTCAAAATTTTGTAACCAGTTTTCGGCTGGCTGGTCCGAATCTTGATTCTCCTCTGGGTTCATTATAACCTAAGAGGCACTATAAAAGTTCTTTCGTTTCACTTTTCTCATGGAATTATATTTTTTAATGTGAAAAACGTATATTTAGCTCTCTCCAACTGGCACAATCGCACAATCAGCGAACATTCGGGAGACAACGGAAGATGAAACTGCGCATGCTCCTTTCTTTTAGTATTATGCCGAAAACAACCGAAGTATAACGGAACAATATTTTGTAAATTCTAGGTGTTCCCGTAGGCTGTTATTTCCCAAGACAATAGTTTTCATAGTCTTTTAAGCCATGACAGCCAAAGTGACCTCACCTGATGGTAAGTTATAATTAAATACTGACGTTCAAATACTAGCGATCCCAGACTCCTCTCCACGAGGCGGCCATCTTGTTTATTTTCATTCAGAGCCGGGAGCATTGCCGAGCTATTTAACTATTATTTTGTATGTTTTTGGTTGACAGCAGTTTTCCCCGGTAAAGGGGTAAAATCTGCAGACATTGGGCGAATTGCCAGCAAACACGTGAAAGTGACCGTCTCGCAAAGAAGTCCAACGACTCCAGGGCGAGATCGCCAACGTACGGTCACTGCTAATATGAATAACAGCACAATGAACCATGTTAATAAGGAGGTAAACAATTCCAATCATGAGGAAATGGAAACGGACCATAAGCTTGGTTGGTATATTTATTAGTTTTTATGTATATATACTGCTCTTTAGTCTTTTTGTTAGGGAAAACATAAACGGGAGCTAATG
Source organism: Gigantopelta aegis (assembly GCF_016097555.1). Taxonomy (NCBI): domain Eukaryota; kingdom Metazoa; phylum Mollusca; class Gastropoda; order Neomphalida; family Peltospiridae; genus Gigantopelta; species Gigantopelta aegis. Next base: position 54,397,191 of record NC_054706.1, read on the forward strand.
ATTTTCACCAAAATTGTCAATGCTGTTACAATGACAGTTGGTGGCGGCAAAATTACATTAAAATCTCCTAGTGACAGATTAACTTGTTTCTAGAGATCAGTAATTCACAATTGTGTAAGAGTAAAGCTATTTTGCTAATTAAAATATATTTTACAACTGATGTAAACTCAGTGGTATTAAACAAGTTTTTGAAAAATCGATTTTAAATTATTTTTATTGGAAAGTACTAGCTCATATTTTGTACCTTAAATATTTAATTCCTGTTTTAACAATTTAATAACTGTCATAAATTGTAATATATCTCTCTTGTGTACAGGTTATGATCAGATGTTTGTATATATTTCAGCAGAGCTCTGTAAACATTGAGTTCTTGGCTAAGCATTTATATTAAGAATATACAATTTATAACTGAAGCTACAACTAATATGATGTGCATTACAAATATTGGTTCCAAGACATGACTATATTACTTATTGATGAATAATGTAGGTAAACTCGGTAACAAAACATCAAATAGCAATGCTTACACATTTTTTAAATGATCAAATGAAGGTAACATATCTTACTAGAATAGAAAAACATTAAAGGGATATTCCTGAGTTTTCTGCATTGTAAGATGTTTCCGACTAATAAAATATTTCTACGATTAAACTTACATGTTAAATATATTTTCTTGTTTAGAATATCAGTGTCTGTATATTCAATGTGTTTCTGGTCGTCTTAATATTTGTAAGAAGCCCAAACTGGATGTTGTCTTCAAATAACTTCGTACATATGAAAAAATATATTTTAGGAAATAAAATGAAATTTAACCCAGTACAAATATTGGAACGATCAGAAACATGTTTAATATACAGCCACTAATCTTTTATGTAGGAAAATATATTCGATATTTAATTACAATCGTTAAAAAGTCTCTGTTAGTCGATAACATCTTAAACATTGCAGCAAACTCAGGAATGTCCCTTTAATTCCCTGGTGAATTTTTTTTTTTTAAATTATAAGCATATATATATATATATACATACACAAAGATATTTCAAATTCGTTAAAAAAAAAAATCAAGGGTCCAAGTACAGACGTTTTTCATTTCATTTAAAGGGACACGCCCTAGTTACGGCTATTTGTTAACCATTACGGCGTTGTTTTTCGCTATTAAACCCATTTTTTCACAAATAAAATTGCATTTTACTTACATTTTATTATTTAGAATACACATTTCCATTCACCTGAAGTGCTTTTTGGTGGATCGTAGTCATAACGGCCCCAGTACTAAACGGCCGTAACAATAATTGTTCAAAACAGCCAAAGTGAAAAAGTCAAATGGCCCTTGAAAAAGGTCAAGACGGCCTTAGTTATAATACTTTAAAAATGTATCTACACAAGTGTCAAGAAAGATAACTGTGCAAAGACAGTTTTTATAGTACGGTCTCACTACACGGATATTATCTGCGTCTTATTTATGTTTGAATAAACAAAGAGTTTAAAATTTACATATGTGGTTAGTGTCCTAGTACATCTATGGTAATATGTAGATTTTAAGTACAGGTAAGTTTTGGAGAAACATGAATAGTTATTATTATAACCATTCCAAACACATCTCCCGAGCCATTATACAAGAGATTGCACCAAGCAAACCCCAACCCTACCTCAAAGCCCATTGAGCTTATAATGAACTTATAATGAGCTGTTGTGTGTGTATATTATTTTCATTATTATTTAAGAAGTGAATGTTATGTTTCTGACGTTCATGCGATGATAAACACCAAAACAGTTTTACACACTGCCGTTCATACATAAATGTGTAGGCTAAAACGGTTTTGGTGTTTATTATCGCATGAACGTCAAAAATATAACGTTCAATTGTTATAATTCTTTTCAAATACAAGGTCAATTGGTGGTCTTAATTATATTTGTAAATTGGGGGACAGGCCCGTTGTGGCCCTCGGGTGAGCAGCGCCACTAGGAACTCGTTCAGACGATACGCACTCACCCAGAAAACCTAGATGGTCCACTAACCCTCCACCCCTTTCTGTGATTGAATTCAGTGTTGTTAAATAAAATGTTAATTGGTGGTCTTAATTACAATAGTATATTGCGTTGTGTAGGCTAATAAATTGTTACCAGTGATTCTGTTGTTTTGGTTGTTTTTATATATATGTTTATATAGGCTATATTGATTACTAATTATTACTAATGGGAATTAATTTAACATAATAGTACCTATTGGCCATTCTGACCATTTCTTTTGGCCGTTTTGACTTTTTCTTTGGCCGTTTTGACCATTTTCTTTGGCCGTTTTAACTTTTTTCTTTGGCCGTTTTGACTTACATGTTCAGGGCCGTTTCAACATGGGGCTGTTTTGACTGCATACCCTTTTTGGTAATCCTGGTAATCCTGGTAATCCTGATGTTTGTAAAACCACGAAATGCATTTTTTGTATTTCTTAAAATGCTGTGCGCACTCGAGAAAAAACCGTTAAGAAAGCGAGGTCCAGGTCCAATCTATTTTTAGAGGGAATCTTCCTGTGTAAACGTCACAGACGTTGGTATACCACGTGACCGTTATCATTTTGGTTTGGTTTGTTTTCTCGTGCACGGTTCGCGCAATCAACATCCGATTTGTTGTCGTATGCTTGTTGTTCATTTGTGAGATATTTCTTCACAGTTCGTGAACATTTTCAGTAACAATAAAGTTCAGACAAGTAAGTGTCTCAATACAAAACGTTACAAACCCTTAAAACCAATAATTTTGCTAAGTCTTACGATATCTGGAGAGGGATACAACCAGGACAGAACAGTTGGAACATGTTCAGGAGGTGAAAAGAACGCACCCCAAGTCTGTGCGCACTCTGTGAAATTTGTCGTGACGTAGGCATTGTTGTGCTTCGAGCGACATCTACCGATGACATCAGAATACTAACTTTCAAAATTATTTCAAGCAATTGGGACATGGGGATTCCCATGATATTTATCGATATAAAACCTGCTTTTTCACTCCATTTGATAAAAATGTGATCTAAGTGTGTTACAGGTTTGTAGATTAACCAAATTATAATTTATTTTCGCTGGATGGAACTAGGGTGTGAGGCTTTAAACATAATGTAGGGCTAGCTCTCGGTCAGAAGAAAATTTCGTGAAATTATCTATTGAACTTACAGAAACCCAGTTAATTATTACATTAAATTATTTCACCAAATTACAATAAAATTTGCCAGTTTTTGAAATTCGCAGTTGGCAAATTTGGCGAGTGCCTGTTCTAGACTACTTAATAATAAATTAATGTCACATTTTAAATGAAACATACAAGTATTTTGTGTAAATTATTACAGGAAGTAGTATTATTTTATATTGAAATAATATGATTAGAACCAAGTGTATAATTAAAAAAAAATTCTGAATGAATGCGGAACATGGTTAAACGTTACGAAATATACAGATAAAGGTTCACTTAGCCTATTTTTATAAAACTTCTCCCCTTTCTTCTGGGAAGGGAGAAGTCACTCCTACTTTTTCAGTTCTAGATCAGGGCCTAATAAAAATGTGTTGTATTTCTTGACTTTTACAATATTGATTCACAAGGGACAGGTGATTCGTAACTCCTCGTAGTGAGTTGGTTATTCTCTTTATTACCCATTGTCAATTTTAACTGATTTTTAATGTAAAAATTCCTCTGCAATCTACAACAAAGCCATCAGCCATTACGTGATATAGTATTATGTGCATTACATGACGTAATGTAAGTGACGTCGTAGCATAACGGCTTTCTTTTTACAGCTAAATGTTTACAGTACAAATTAATACAACTGTATTTACATTTGAAAATAATTATTTTTATATATTACTAAAGCCACTGTTTATGAAAATACACCATTTCATGTTTACGAAACGAATGAGTCCATTTGTTTTTGTAAATCTTTGTAGATCGTCTACAGTGTTTGAAATTAACAGTATCCCGATATCCTGGGGATAGCAGATTTTAATTTTGGATACCAGACTTCAAGAACCCAGTATCCTGTATAATGTTGTGTTGTAATTTTTTTATTTTCATTGAAACAATAAAGTCGTCATTTACTGTTGAAGTCAAGTAACATTAGTTTCAACCTCATACCTATTACCTAATGCTACGCCATAACAACATTTCCTCACTGAAAAACACCGAAAAGGCAAGTAGCCATTATAAAATGTTTTCAACTAATACAGCCTTTTCCCCAAAAATTGAAATTAAAATTGGCTTGCTTGATATTTGAATATCAGGTAACCATATCCAAAAGTGGGATATTAAATTCTCAGGTGGGATACCAGATTTTAAATGTTTGTATCCAACTGGGAGGGTACCAGGCGTTTCACCCCCTAGCCAGTTCGCCCCCAGGTCTGTTCGCCCCCATGTAGGATGTCAGTTCGTCCCCACGTGCATAACCAGTTCGCCCCCAGTCAGTTCGGGTCATGTTCCTGGCCTGGAAAGTCATGAAATTTTTATATTGGTCACGTAGTCAGGTCAGGTCATAGGTTTTTACGTGCACATTCAGAACAAGCTTGTTGTAGTGCACGTCTGTCACGGGCACAAGACATGACATGCCAGTCTGGTCGTACGCGCTTTTATGGCCATTATCACGTGTTAACCTGTTAACTGTAATCAGTCATAGTGTTTTTAGAAGATGATCATCTTTTTTGATGTTCATGGTTACTAATTAGTGGCCAAAAGAACCCCCGCAATAATCCCTCGGTTAGAATAATGCTCACCAGAAGAGGCCATATTGAATTGCTGTTCAAAGCCCTCTTAGGTGTTAGCCGAATATGCATAATCAGCATCAAGGTTATGAACAGATCATATCTGGCAGGAATGGATGTTTTAATAAATGTTGATGTGGTTTGTGAATTTGTGAAAAAATGTTGGTGTCTACGCTTATTCAGCACCCTACGTTTAATTACATCTGAAAAAAATATATAACCCCGTATTGCAATTCTCATGATTCATGATCAGTCCAAATTGTGGAAGAACAACAACCCCTCCCCTCTAAGAAAAGAAACACACACAACACACACACAACACACACACACGAACACACTTTAACATCCTCTAAAGAAACAGTACAATAATTGTTTAAAAGTAACAACTAATTGGGGGTGAACAGTCAAATATTTGGGGGCGAACTGGTTCATGGGGCGAACAGGTTAACTTGGGGGCGAACTGATCGGGGGCGAAACGTCATGGATTCCAACTGGGATATTGCACAAAATTTTTAATCTCGAACACTGGTATAACGTATGTGTAATCTGACTCATGAATGGAAACATTATATGAATGAAAGTGAAGTTCCGGCCATGGCAAGCAAGCAACCAAATACCGTGATTTTTAAGCCAGCCAATCAGTGGCTGTAGAAGCAATCTGCACACTGTGCAGAGATCGGAAAAATATTACCCTGTATATTTGAGCCCATATGGGTAATAAGTAGTTTATAATTAATTTGGTGACCAAATACAGACAATTATGTGAAAAGAGTTGTCGTTCCTGAATTGGATTTTGGGTACTACTTGTACCAGTACACTTCAAATTGATATTAAATAATAATTGAGGGTTATTTGTCAAACAAATGCAAGAAATATGTACATAATTTATTTAAGTTGTAATTTTGCATAATCTTAACATTTTAATTTTTGCTAATTATTTGTAACATTCAGTTGTAATTTTGACCTATTTCTCTTTCTAGCAGTAGTTCTAGATCTTTGATTACATTATTTTGGGGGGATTTCTGTACCAAAATAGATTGGAAATTTGTACCAGTCTGCTTTTATATATAAATTAGCATAACATTCTGAGGGTGGGAATTATCCATTTTTGAAATTGGAGATGACTAGTTCCACTGGCAGCAATTGACTTTGCTATATTAAAAGGATCAAATTTTGTAATAGTATTTACATAATCACACATGTATCCATAATTGGATTGGGATTTACAAGTCCCAGAATCTTTTAATGAGTAAAATAGTTTTTATCTAAATAGCAGCTGTCTGTAACATTAAATTTGGAATGGTGTATTTTCATAAATTATCATAATATTTAATTCCCACAGGGAAAAAAAGTTGAATGGCATAGTTTAGGTCAAGGCATTAGAGGGGCAGTGATAGATGGCCTATGCACCTATAAAATACATTTTTGTAAATGGATGTTGGCAAATTACAATAAATTGATACGTTCAGATTTGCGAACCACGAGCACAATTTTAATGTGAAATTAATGTATGCAATACAGTTATTAATAGTAGCTCATATATTGTAGAAAGTAGAAAATAATATTTTTGGGGTGACCAGTGCCATTATTTTTTAATATTTAAAGCTGCCTAAACTGGACTTTGATCTTATTTGGCAACCTGGTGACTGACAGTGTCGGGCTCAGTAATATAATATTGCAATATTCTAAATTCAGATTTGAAGGAGCAGGGATATAACCAGGAGTTTTCAGCAGTTTCAACATTGCTGAAACCATAATAAAGATATATTTAGAAAGTGATCCACAAATAAGATATAACATTGTTCTGGGTTTTGTTTGTTTTGCTTTAAGTTTAAAATAAGTTTGTTGTTAAATGAAAGCTATTTTGTTTTAATGACACCATTACAGCACATTTTACACCATGAAATATTAGTCCCCTACTGGTGTAACCGGAGGGCTCTATAGGTTTTATCTCGGTCTGTCCATTTATCCGCAGTGGTCGAACATAAGAATTTGTCACCCACAGCATTGTTTTCTTTAAATTGCAATAGGTGAAATGGCCACCGATGGCAGTTTTGAACCTGGAAATGTTTTAAAAAGTTATAATAAGTATTAATGGTCAATGGTTACATCCCAAAATAATGGCAAATGAAGACAAAAGCTAGGTTATCGGTGTACATGTGACAACTTGTCCACTGTTACAGAATAAAATAAAAAATAGTTATTTGTTATCAAGAAGGAAATTAAAAATTTACATGTTTTTGTTTGGCTGTTTTTAGTAGTTTTAAGTAATCATTTTGAAGGAATTTACTCTTAGAAATAAAAGAATGATGGACCAACAGATTAGCTACAACGATTTTAATGACCTATCTGATTTTGACATGTATCATGGGAACCTAAAATGAGAATAATCAATGATCAATTGATCTGTGATCTCTTATTAGTCCCCTATCAGTCCAACAGGAGGGGATTATAGGTTTCATCTCCATCCATCTGTCTGTGTCTGTCCGTCTGTCTATCCCACATGTTTGCTCCATGTTTTTTGCAGAAGGCTTTCAGATATTGAGCTGAAATTTTATGTATAGTTTTATCATGTACTGTTACAGATCACGTTTGACTTTCATGGCGATTTACCCATTTTTGACATGTGGGCAATTCCGCACTAAAGTGGACATGGAGTGAAAAATTAAAATCATGTTATTACTTATATATTAAAGGTAGGGTCAACTCCAACAAGAGCCTTATGTGTTGGAAAGATGCATACCCGGACCACCAACACATACTGACACTTTAGCAAATGAAAAACGCGTAATTTTAGAGTTAATAAAAAACCATGATTATTCCTGCTAACTGGGGACAGCCATTTTGTTTCGTTTTTGTGACGTCCGGTGGGATAGCTTGGGGCGAAGTGACGTCAGCTCCTGACCATATCCTGTATGTACAGTGTAAACAAAAGCAGTAATTTTCGACAAGGTGCTTCTCTTTGATCAACCTGACTTGTAAAACAGCATAAATGACGTAATAATATAATAAACTATTTAACTAAATATATTTCAAGTTGCATTAACGGAAAAAATGGGGTTATAGCACTTGTTTTCTCTGTTTAATAATCCAAAGGAAAAATGTACACTATTACGCCTATCGATATGCTACGTTGGAGCAAAAACGACAACCCACGATACCCAAGTGATAATTTTATTTTCTTTGGGACTGCGTAATTGGTCAGTTCTGTGGTTTTAGATGGAAAAGTCTACTTAATCAATAGGTTTACAGAACTATTTACAGTAATAAACCATGTCCATTACAATTTTAGGGGCGACAGGTAATATTCCACAATACCGGTATGTATTTTTGTGTCTAGACAGCGCCAATTAATTGGCTCGTCTGGTTACCAGTCAAATACACACCTGCCAATCAGGAATCAAAGGTAGAAGCAACTAACAGCATAGACCAATCAACTAAGAAAACACTCCGTGTATCATTTCAGTACGTAAGTTAATGCATGGGCAAAACATTGTTAATTTCAGTACGTAGGTTAATGCATGGGCAAAACATTGTTAATTGTTTCGACTTGTTGTGTCGCCACTTTGACAATGGTATTTTATTTTGTATTGAAAAATAATATATATATAGTGCTAGATATATTTACTGTTGGCTTACTGGGATGTGTATTATTACAGAACATTGCAATGTATGACTATTTATCATCCCGCAAAAACTAGGTAGATTGTGTTTCTTTAGTTCTAAGGCTCATTCCTGACGTGACGCGTTAAGTATTACGTAACCACCAGCTCGCCAGAGGGCGTACTCACTGAGATGGTACAAAATGGCTGCGCCTGTTATATATAATAGCCGTCACATTTAACCGTTTTATTAATTAACTATACGATTATATGTGTCGATATTAAGCAATAATGTGCATTATATATCGTTGAATATGCATACCAGGCTAAATGCCTTAATTGTCCTCTCCTTTAAGATTGTTTCTAATGTAAAATTATCTGGAGAATCCAAATCTGGTAAGTAAAATATTATAAAATAAATGGATGTGGTTGACTTTAGCCATTTTATGAGGATACCGTCACACTAAAAATATGACACTCCCATAATACACACTATGAATCTGTGTACAGCAGCCATGTAATTGAAGGCAATATTCTTTTTATTGGTGTTTTTGTTTTACCACTAACAAAGTACAACATTGAATGATTCACTTTAATAAAAAGATTTTTTTTATATAGATATAGGTGAAATTAGAAAACAGAATCAATTTGTAATTCCGTTACCGAAAACAAACAAAAAGTTAGATTATATTGTTCATATATATGTAATCAAAGAATCAACTCGTATTCTCCGAGTAAATGTTAATGAACATAATCATGCACATTTACTTTCAAATTCATGCATTATTAGTAAAATTATAGCTGTCAACATAATGTAATTCCATTACCATAGGTTTGTAATTCCGTTGCCGTCTTTGGTATATTTTGTCAAGAAGCACTTTAGTATAAACCTACGTAGTACTAAAATGTTGCACTCTTATCCATATAGTCATATACATCAAGTGATGTACCAATAGGAAGATATACTCTTTTTTTTTTAATCCACACTGTAATACATGTAGTACTAGTAGTGGCACCAAATGCATCTGAGGAACACCCATAGCAAATATAAGTCATACATTAACAATATAGAAATTAAGAAAATCTTATCAACTTTAACCAAGCAGTATTATTTAAAAGCTTATGCTGACTAAAAATCTGCAAATTCATGACAAATAATAAAAACTTACTAATATTATATCGGGCTCGAAATATGAAGTAAAATATGGCTCACCATTATTATTTTTTAAAAATTGCAGGCCAAAAGAAACATGGACAGCGCATGGTGTATGTAGGGTTTGGGACAGTGTGTGAAAAATTAGGACCTTTGAGATGTATTTTAGAGCATTATAACTAGGGATGGGACGATTATTCGATATTACCGAAAACCGCGGTTTTAGGGCCCTGGTTCGGTGCACCATTTCACAATTTGCAAACCACAGGAAATTTCGATTTTTCATAAAAAAAAACCCAAATTTTAATGATACATGTATAAATGTTTCTGCACCTTGCTGATAATCCCAATGACCATAAAAGTATTCTGGCCAATCACAGCATTTGATTCTTTTAAACTTGACATGTTTGCATGGGAGATAGACCTGTGAAAGGTGACGTTCAGATCCTGCCTGGGACCATAAAACTTGTAACCTCCCAAAATAGGGAGGGACTGACCTCAGTGATTAATCCGCCGAGAGAATAAACATTTTAAGTACATGTATGTTTCATCCCAGTCGTCAAAATTTTAAAAAAGTAACCACGTCTTAACTTCAAGAATTATAAAATGGTGACCAATATTTCAATCATATTAAAACGATTCAACATCGCTAATTTCTGTAAATTTTTATTGGGGATGAAATCGTCCGCTGATCCTGAGCTACAATGTACACAAACACCTTTGCACATTGTTTTTTTTTTTTTGTAAATAAATCTTTGCACATTTTTTTTTTTTCACTTTTAGTATGAGCAAAAAATAAAACAAAAATAATAACTAGTTAATGTGCATGTACTTGTGCTTGCTCATCTTTATTTTTATTTTTTTTAAATCGGTGATACCTTTTTATGTAATTTGTGTCGAGTTAAATAATCAACAGTAGGCCTATATATTATGTATACATTTGTGCTTATATCAAATAATCCATCAAGGATTTGACATTATCAAAATAATAATAAACATTACAGAAATATGTCTTGACAAAAATGATGTCCGTTTTGCATAATTCCGTTACCAGACTTTAATTAAGTACCCACTACACCTTGCAGTAGGGAGTCTCACTTGTGCCCATAACAAGCACTAGTGCAGCACTAGTGTATTACATAGTTATATCATTATGATAATTTTTCTTATGTGGACTAGCTGAGTTTAATGCCTGAAATATCTCTCCAACTCGTAATTCCGTTACCGTGGAATTGCCCATGTATAGTTATGGCCCTTGAACTTAGAAGATATGAAAATTTGTTTTCCCCTGACTTTTTTTTTTCCAGAAGGCCTTGAGATATTAACCTGAAATTTTGTGTATAGCTTTATCATGTACTGTTACAGATTATGTTTGACTTTTATGGCAATTTACCTATTTTTGACAAGTTATGGCACTTAACATAGGAGATGTGAAAATTCGTTTTCCAGACTTTTGTTTTGCAATACCTGAAAATATTGAGGTGAAATTTTGTATATACCTTTATTATGTACTGTTACTGATCAAGTTTAACTTTCATGGTGATTTACCTACTTTTCACAGATGTTTGGCCCTTGAATTTAGGAGATAAGAACAATTGTTGGGTCAGGTAGGGGACGTGTATTGCTTTAGCATTACTCTCAAAATGCTTGTTGTCAATATGCGAACTACAGAAAACCCCGGGTTGCCACTAACAGTGTTTCTGCAATAGGGTAAAATGGTTATGGCATCATACCCACATTTTTTGGCAGATTTTTTTTAAAGTTAACTTTTTAACAAAATTAATTAATATTATCATTACTGTATGATTTTGTTAACCCTAACCCTAAACATAACCCATTTTCTTTCTTGGGAGGTCCCCCATACCCCCTGTTAACTGTGGTTGGCATTCAACTCTATAGTGCCATACCCAAAAATTTCTTTCTGGTAGAAACACTGACTGTGGTTTAGCCCTGATCATATGTTCCCTAGGTTGATCTAGAAATCAACAATAAAACAGCTGATCATACTATATTACATGTACTTAAGAAATAAACATGCATGTAATGTATTACTTTACTTTATTAGTGTGTCTATATCCAAAAGAGGTTCAGGCACGTTATGTATTAAAATACAGCAAAACCCTTTTAAATTGGACATCCAGGGAACTAAGCAAAATGGTAGCAAGCAGCAAATGCTGCTCAAAATACACAAAATGCTTCATGATAATCACGGGGCGGGACATAGCACAGTGGTAAAACTCTCGCTTGATGCGCAGTCAGTTTGGGATCGATCCCCATCGGTGGACCCATTGGGCTTTTTCTCGTTCCAGCCAGCTACTGAACAACGACTGGTATATCAAAGGCCGTTGTATGTACTATCCTGTCTGTGGGATGGTGCATATAAAAGAGCCCTTGCTGCCAATAAAAAAAGAGTAGCCCATGGAAGTGGCAACAGCAGGGTTTCTCTCTTAGTATCTGTGTGGTCCTTAAAGGGACAGATCCTAGTTTTTAAATACTAAGACATAGTTTTCACCCAGACTCTATGGACACTAAGTTTGGTTAATTTACAAACATATAACAAATTTGGATACAACAGAGTGAAACAAGAGTCTGTGACGTTGAAATACCCTTAAAAATAGACTAAAATGTGACTCCATAACAGTTACTTCTCAGACGCACATGCATTTTTAAAATGTGAAGAGAAAAAGCATTTCGTGGTATTAGGAACACCAGGATAACCAGAAACATTTTGGTTGTATGGAAATGGATAATCTAAACAATAAAATATAAGTAATGTTTGGATTTCAGGGATCATAAACAGCTCTAATAGTGAAAAATATGCTTTAGTGTTTAAAAACTAGAGTATGTCCCTTTAACCATATGTGTTGAATGTGTTGTTAAATAAAACATTTCCTTCCTTCCTGGTAATCATCTTCACAAGCATCTTGCTTTCCACTTTATTTTTTAACAATTAATCACTTTATTTGCCACAGCTGTAATCAGTCTTTGTCTGAAACAATATATACATTTCGCAAGAAATGGTCGCAATGTGAAATAACATTAACAGTATACAATTTGTATATAATACAATATATATATATATATATATACACACACACACACACACACACACACAGGATAGAACATACCAAGGCATTTAATATACCAGTCATGGTGCACTGGCTGGAATGAGAAATAGCTCAATGGTCCCACCGATGGGGATGGATCACAGACCACCCTTAAATACTAATTATATTATTATTAATCAAAGTGCATTCACACTCAATCTAATCGATTGGTACCTGCTTCATTTACAAAATGTTATAAAACCAAGTAGACTTGATTATTTGAAGTTATTCCTTTAATTGAATGACTAAAGGCTGATGTTCAAAAGCAATACACATCTACAGAGTTAGCTGATATCTGTAACTCAGATAATATGTGACACTGTCGGCTCGCAACGAGATCAAGAATGCCAAATGGCTGTGTGTACTGCCATCATGCTTCGGCATCTGTGATTATGTAATGTCATTGTAAAGTTGTGTTTTTAGACGTCGAGTGCACATTTGTTCCTAATTTGCTGTCGGTGTCGGAAGGTGTGAATTCTGGTGTAATGGACAGAATAACATTGGTGTATGTTCATTCCCAACAATTTGTGGTCGGATGGTATAAATGTCGTAGTAACAACGGTCATTGTAACGAGGTCTGATTGTGTGTGTGTGTGTGTGTGTGTGTGTGTGTATATATATATATATATATATATATATATATATATATATATATATATATATATATATATATATATATATATATATATATATATCAAAAGCTTGATCTCAATCTTATTTCAACAGTCAGTCAGTTAATCACTTTGTTTACCACAGCTGTAATCAGCCTTCAACTGAAACAGAATATACAGTTGAGTATTATAATTTTGAGACCCAAAGGTTTAACTTGATCGGAAGGATTATACTTTGAAACTGACCACAATAAAAATGTTAATTACCTGTACGTAAATATGTCAAATGAAAGTAAAATCCACTGGAACACTGCTGATATAATAATAAACATCGTTCCAAACACACTTCCCCTAAAATTTATGGCATCCGGTTGAGTATTGTAAAGTCGAGAGTAAACACAGTATTACTTTCTATGATGTCACATTCAGTTGAGGTCACTTAAAAGAAATGTTTTGTTTCTAGAATATTTTATCACATTTCTGTGGTATTTGAAACAAACCTCCTTTTTTAACCAACTGACGAAAAGGACAGTAAAATTTAAAAAAACTGACTAATGAAACATCCGAAAATTTTAAATGCTGACATCTGTGGGGAAAAGCTGAAAATCAGTATGGAACATGCAATTCACTGTTCATTATTTTGACTATTAACAGAACAGAACTTTATTTCCACTCAGATCACCATACGGTGATATATGGAATGGATGAAAGGATGTTTAACGACACCCCAGTACGAAAAATACATCGGCTATTGGGTGTCAAACTATGGCAAATGCAAATCTAAAGTGATGATCAACATCAATAATAACAATTCAACAGTTAAACAAAAACTCAGTGTAAAGAACCGTGCAAAAACACAAATATCACAGATAGATACTGACTTTTACTCAATTTGTGCTGTATTGGCCATTCTCTTTTATTCTCAAAGAGAATGTTACACCCCTGCACCACAGTGAGGTTACAGCAGGTGAGTTAAAAACATTTTGTGCAGCTGCAGTAAAAATAAATAGTACAATAAACTATAGAACAGTAGAAAATATCTTATATAACAATAATTTGAAATATATATTTTTCAAACATATCTTTAAAGACAGAGTTAATATCTATAAGATATTTAGTTTTTCACTATTGGACCTACAGTGATGGCAAACAAATTGATCACTCTTTTTTTTGGTGCAGTACCGTACATTAAAAGTAGAATTTCTGGCATTATTACTCACTCTCAAGTGATCTGTCGGTGCTTTATTTGATAAGACTCCCAACTCTGTTAGTATCCATTTAATTACTTTATTGTGGCCTCACAGAGACTGAGAGTCCCTCCTAATTTGTCACATGTCCAAAATCTGTCATTTTTGCCATCCAACCCAAACTATTTTTGTCTACTTCCGTATTTTTGATAATGCTGGACTGGTTTCTGGGTTGAAAACAGGAATTAGTGAAAACAGTTAAAAACTATATAAACAAACATTTTGTTCTCGTTATACCTGTTTGTTTCGCATTGTTTTTGTGAAACTTGTTCATAACCTCCTGGTGTCTCTTCTGTGTATTTATTAGCAAAAACAATGGTTGAAGCGTGAGTGTGCTTTTGAATTTCATAAAAATCGCTCAGTCTCGAACTCAGAATACTCTCGATTGTTCAGTACTCAACCATATATATTTCACAAGAAATGGTCACAATATGAAATAGCATAAACAGTATTATGAGTATACCATTTTTATATAATAGAATATGTACATAAAACAAGAGTCTGACGATGTTGCTTATTTTAATGATAACAAGTTTGTTAATGGAAGACCATGTACAATAATATTTCTTTCAATACTTAGTTCTTAGGTCTCTATAACATACAAGTAAACAGTCATACTCATTCTCTACAGTATTCATATTACTGTACATACGACTGGTATATCAAAGGACGTGGCATGTGCTATCCTGTCTGTGGGATGGTGTATATAAAAGGTCCCTTGCTACTAACGGAAAAATGTAGTGGATTTGCTCTTTAAGACTATGTCAGAATTACCAAATGTTTGACATCCAATAGCCGGTGATTAGTAAATCAATGTGCTCTAGTGGTGGTGTTAAACAAAACAAACTAACACACTGGACAGATTTTTTTTTTTATTTTTTTTTTTTTATCCCACTGCTCTCTTTCCTTTCTATCCTTTGAATTCCATCTCAAATCTTCCCGATCTGGCAACTCCTATCTTTCAACTTCTTTTGCTGTCCACCTCTACATCCCAGTCCTTGTCTCTCCAACTGCGACAGGTGCATGTCTCTTGTGACTATCTGTGCCACTCACCTGCCATTCCCCATCAGCTTTTAGCTATGGAGTGTTCAGTAGTTACTTCTGGCATTGTTAAGAGGCATACTGGACGGATTCTTGGTTCTCTTGGACACATTTTAAATCTCCCACTTTCAATATTAATATTTAACGCACCATATCTAAAATTAAGCAGCGAATTTTCAAAAATATTATCTTGTTTATAACAGTACATTGATAGACGTGAGAATGTAGATAACCTCGCTAACATATTAGGAGTAATGATCTCTTAGGCATTGTTTGATGACTTGGGAAGATAAATATGATCATTTATCGCCATTATTCCAGGCTTCTATAAATACCTAGTTCATAAAGAAGAGATTTCTCATTATGCAGCCCAGTTCTTACAACTGTAATACATACCATTTTAAATCTTAAAGATCTGTACATTTTATACAATAGTTTTGGTTATGAACAATTTTTAGACAATACAAGTGACTAATACAACAGAATTTCTTTACTTAAAACAGAAATTGGCATTTGTCCTAATTCTGCAAAACTAGCAACATTTGATGTTCTAGCTTTTGCATTGAAAATAGTCTTGCAGTAGTTAATTTCAAGTCTAATACATGTAGTATTTATGCTAGCAATTTGGAACCATAGATATATAGGTAGAATCATTCTACAGGGCTTCTAGATTATGGTAGCCCCACTCCCATGGCTAGTGATATTCAATGTTGGGCTAGTAAATAATTACTGTTGCCATGCCCGACGGCTAGTGAATTGTTTTTGGTCAAATGTTGCAGTTAAATATTTTGTAAATATGAATATATCCTGACCCTACCCAACCCCCAATGTTAGTGTTTTTAAGCTATATCTCCCTCTTTAGATGACATATCTGATTATTACTATTATTTAGTAAACTTGTATTAACTTAAAGTAAAGTAGAGCTAGTGAATTTTTAATCATGGCTAGTAAACAAATTTAATCACTGATCCCATGGCTAGTGGATTTAGAAAAAATTCTAGAAGCCCTGCATTCTATCAAAAACAATATTTTTTGTTAATATTAATTGGAACAGACAAAAATAAATTGTACACAGAAAACATATTTTTCGTGTAACAGTACATGTATTCCAAGTACATGGAGAATTTCTCGTTTGCATGAGCGATAAAATATATCAAACATTATCTAGTTACATTTGTCGCAAGTTTTTACAATTGCTGTTAAAAAGTTGCACTAATTAGAAGATTAAATTTAAGACTACTTTCTAGAAATGTTTCTGTTTCTAACATTTGCTTCCAGCTAAAAATTTGATAAACAAAAATTGCTTTTCACACCGTAAAATGAATTTGAAGCCTTAGTATATTCTGTTGACTTGACTCAGATGATCTTAATGTGTACAGATGCATTTTATTTTATGATTATTTTTTTTTACATTGATAGTTTTATCAGTTCCAAATTATTTCATTCAGATGACAACAACGGGTGTACAGATGCCACTGGAAATGCTGCGATTAATGGCGACAGTCAGGAAATGGGGGCAACGTGTCAGGATGAAGAGATGGACGAAGGTAACACTATTTTTTGTAATCTGTTTTTTAGTGCTGTGATATTTTGTATCAATATAGATGATAATCAGATTGTTAACAAATCAGTGTTAGCAGTCGAGGATATTTGGTTGAGTTATCTCTGATTGTTCTTTGTATACTGTCCATTTTTTAAAACAATAATTAGTTTGTCAAGACACAGTGCCAGCAGACCTTTTGGTTGTTTTGAATGGTGTGACATGCTCGCCAAATAAACATGCAGACATTTCATGTCAAATCAATAACTTTTAGAACTCAGTGTCACAGATTGCAATGAAATTTGATTCATTTATAGTAGTCTGTGAGAAAACGTGTGAAGCAAAAATTTAGACTTCTATTATCTCCAATAATCTTCGTGATGGAGGTTGTTTAACTTTTACCTCATTAATGGTACCACCCATTTTCAAACGGTTGTTTATGATAATTAGTTTGATCACCCTCTCATCATTCATTTAACATTTGGTGCAGCAACCATGTTAGCAAACATTTTATTTCACAATGGGCAGGGTTCATGCAGGTCATGAAAATCCAGATAAGTAATGAAATTTGGAAATGCCATTTCTCAGGTCATTGAATTCTGATTTAGGTCATAGAAAGTCACTGAAAATAAATTTGGGTTGACAGTTAATTTTTGTTCATGGAAAATGTAACGAGAAGAGATTTGGGAATTAACATATTAGCATTGTAGTATTGTTACATTATGTAGATGTTTGCAAACAAATTCTTGAAAATCCTTCAAAAAAAAAGATCATGGGAAATGCCTTTAAAAGTCATGGAATTATTGACTGGTTGATAACAAAGTTAATGACCCCTGCATAGAGCACTCAAGTCAGATGATTGTTGGGTTGTCAGTGCCATAGCTAAGAATTTTTGTTTGTGGGGTGGAAGGGCAACTGAGTAGTTAATAGTCTAAAACTCCTTTTCTTTAAGTTTCTATAATGTTTTCAGAACTTTTTTCGGGGTAGGGGGGCAAGTGCCCCCCCTTGCCCCCATGCTAGCTACAGCCCTGGTTGTACTCTGAGTTAGAATTTATATTAGCAGGCCTCGAATTTGGTAAATAAGAAGGCACGGCCATTTGGCCTAGATTCAGGGATGTGAGGGAAACGTGTAAATGAGCTTGTCTATTTCGTCTAAAAAAAACCCCAAAAACATGATGTTCAATACTGTTGACCACACAAAGTTCATTTGCATGTTTTCACGGTTTCAGGTTTATAATGCGTGCCTTATATTATAAGTATGTGCTTTTCCTGTCTGTGGGAAAGTGCATATAAAAGATCCCATGCTGTATTAGGAAAAATGTAGTGGGTTTCCTCTAATGACTGCAGGTCAGAATTACCAAATGTTTTACATCCAACAGCCGATGATTAATTAACCAGTGTTCTCCAGTGGTGTCGTTAAACAAAACAAACTTTTAAAATTTGAAGCCTGTATTAAACGGAACACAGCCCTGAACAAGTTATGACTGATGATGGTACTTTTGTTTCAGATGAGAGTCGATCTGAAGCAACTTTCCAGTACACTGTAGAAAACATCAGCAAGCTGAAAGAAACTTCACTGAGTTCGGCGTGCATGGTTCGGAATTTGCCATGGTAAGAATTTGGTGTACTGTTCAAGTCTTTTAGTCACAGAATAATAACATGATGACTGTGAAAATAAAGTTCTTCATAACTAACTGACATAGTATTTTTTTCATAGCACAACATTCTAAATGTAGCGAAATGTTTGTTAATCATAGATCCAGTTAACTATTTTATTAAACTGGAAAAATAACTATTAAATATGTGGATATGTTACTACTCATACCACCTACTTTTGTGTTTTCTACGAATGTTTGAAGATAATAATTACATGTTTATACATATTCCTTAACAGGGCTCACGCTGTCCAAAACTAAATTCTTTTCAGTGTGAGTCCTGAAAGGATAGAAACAGAGAAACATGGGCAATAACAACTTTATATAATATTAATAAATTATGTATCATACTTTAATGCATTTCTTTTATAGGAAAATAATGGCAATGCCTCGATACAACCAAAATGCAGAAAGGCAGAAAAGCTTGGGATTTTTTCTACAGTGCAATGCGGAATCTGATTCGACGTAAGTAAATTGCACATAATAGCATATGTATCTTCACAGATCTTCTGTAACAAAGAACAGCTTCAAATAGCATATCTATCTTCACGGGTCTTCTGTAACAAAGAACAGCTTCAAATAGCATATCTATCTTCACGGATCTTCTGTAACAAAGAACAGCTTCAAATAGCATATCTATCTTGCACAGATCTTCTATAACGATAAACAGCTTTAAATAGCATGACTATCTTACACAGATTCCTTGCAATATTTAGAGTAAAAGCCAAGCCTGTGTTAAGCAGATACTTTAAAGCCATGTTTTTTAACTGGTGTGTCAAAAGGTTAACCAATATGTGTATTATGGCATTAAAAAAAAAAAAAAAAATCTGAAATGATAAGTGCTTTGATTTTATAATTTTAGATAAATACAATCTTCAAAACTCTCCATTTGTCATAATCGTCTTTCCTATCTTTTGGTTCAGTTTTGTCTTTCAACTGATAATGTTTATTTTTCAAACATATACGCTGACTGTATTTATGATGGAGATTAGCTTATCTTTATGATGATCAACATGCTATTGTTATTTATACTCCATATTATTTACTCCAGACACATCTGAAACCAATTCTGTTTTCATTAACCAATCATACATGTATGTCATTACTTACCATAGTGGGAATAGTTGTTGCCTTTTACTTTACAGAACACTTATAGTAAGACTTAATAATTGTGCTGTGCTCATTAATTTCAGGTCGTGGTCGTGTAATGCCATGGCAGAGCTGAAGATTCTCACCCATTCTAGTGATACTGAACCATTTATACGCAGTAAGTAGTCGCATTTATATGTGATGAACTTGAAGAAGATGGCTTATTAAATTAGTTTTTGTTTCTTCTTTCGTTATTAATTAATTTTAGCCTTTTGAATTGTCTTTAGAAAAAGAAATATCAATTGTGTCTAAACTAATATTTTCAAACTACTTAGCAGGTTTAGGAATTAATTTTCAATGACTGGTTGTTAATTAGTTCCCATGATTTTTCTTGATGGCTTTGATAACAGTCTTTCTGTTTCTGTTTGAGAGTTGGGTGTTTTGTTATATTGCCGTATGCTAGACACAGACTGCCAACTGCCAGCAGAAAATGGGTCAACTCAGTTGCATTGTTATTTCCCCAATTCCCGACTTAAGATGGGTGTGCTCAGATTAACAACTAATGGGTTGTACGACGAGAATCAAGTTGTAAGAGCACTCAGACTAGCAATTGAACTGTCGTAGAAGTAGAAAATTGGCTAACTTTGTCTTGGCAGTTGGTAGTCTGAATCTAGCATTAGTTTATGACATTTCACGTGTTTCATTGCTTTTTTTTTAGGAATACAGCACTTGTTTTACTCAAAGGAAAATGATTGGGGCTTCAGCAATTTTATTTCATGGAATGTAAGTAACAATTTATTATTTTATTAAATATATTTGAGATGGTTAATAATTGTTACACATTAATTTCATTTGCCAGTTTACATTAACCAGGCCCCGTGCTTATAAACCTTAAAGTCTAGACTTGAAATAAAGTCCAGACTTTAACGTCATGGCAACACCATTCAAATAGCATTATGTTAAAGTCTGAACTTTATTAAAGTCTAGACTTCAAGTTTTATAAGCACGGGCCCTGTTACAGATTCTAAATTGAGCAGTCCTGCTCATTTTACTTTTTAAACTTTTATCACTCTGTATTCAAAGTTCTAAAGGAAAAAAATCTTTAAAAGTTTATTAAATCCCTCTGCATTATTTCTTGTATTGATATTATATATTGGAGATAAAAATACAAAGAACTTCATATTTTTGGATTTTTTTTGTCCAATGTGATTTGTTTTCTCTGTTAAATGCACAGGGACATGTATTTTCTATTTTTAATTTGTTTTGTATTTTATTGTTACAACATATTGTGTTTTCATTGTAGGACCTGTTAGATCCAGAAAAAGGTTACGTCAAGGATGACAAAGTTACACTTGAGGTTCATGTGAAGGCCGATGCACCTCATGGTGTCAGGTAAATTGAGGGGGAAAAACCCATCAGAACTAATGGATGTTGTATGTTTAACTGTGATGCATAATTTTTTTTAATTAATGCATTGATTAAATGGAAATTAAGTGAAATGCTCTATATTGAGATGTACACACTGTAGAATAAACAATCCGAAATCAGTAACTTTCACTGTGTTTAAAAAAAGCCTGATAATTTTGTGTGTGAAATAATGTGGTTCTTTTTGACATTCAGACCAGTGCACGATTCTCTACACCATGTTACACATATTAAGCATTAACAAAATCATGTGATGTTGTGGACAATTAGTCTTAAGCATATGCCCATTTCCACATCTGTCTATCCATTAATTTTAACAGATGTTGTTATACAAACAGAGACCGTTCTGAGAGAGCAAATAAATATATATATTTTTTTTTTTCCAGCTGGGATTCCAAGAAACACACTGGTTTTGTTGGTTTGAAAAACCAGGGTGCCACCTGTTACATGAACTCCCTTCTTCAGACCCTGTACTTCACCAGCAAGCTCAGGAATGTAAGTTAATGGTCCCAGGGATAACTCTGGGTGAGCAGAAGATTGCACCAAATTATCCATTAAAATATAAAAAATTGCTGAAACCCACTTATTTTGAAATAAAAAATCAATTATGATGAGAAATTAAAATAAGATGTGCCAATTGTTTTTAAAATTTGCAACTGGCGAATTTGGTGAGTGCTAAAGCTAACTCTGGGTCCGCTGTCGGGCACAACCTGGTATCTGTACACTGGATCTGTCTTTCTGACAGTAGATGTCAACTTTTAGTGGCACGGTGGTTAAATCACTGAATTTAACGCTGATAAAATCTGTGATACATTCACAACACTAGGAATAAGAATCTTTGTTTTATTAGTTGTCATTAGCATCCCTGCTTACCAGTAGTGGTGCCAATTCTTTCTTTTTTTGGTTGTCTTTTAATAATCGGTACAACTCTTGATTCAATGTTGTTGTTTTTTTCCTTCAAGGCTGTATATATGATGCCTACAGAAAGTGATGACAATGCAAAAAGTGTACCATTTGCTCTTCAACGTGTGTTCTATGAACTTCAGTTCAGTGACAAACCTGTTGGAACGAAGAAGCTCACCAAATCATTTGGGCAAGTTACTTAATGTATATCTCAAATTACAGGATAATTTTAATATGCAATTTGACTGAACTAATAGCGCGTTAACTTTGCATTGTTATACTGTAGATCATGAAATTAACAGGTCACCAAATTAATACAGTTAACAGGGGGTCGGACTAAATGCGACATGAAATTAACAGGTCACCAAATTAATAGAGTTAACAGGGTCAGACTAAATGTGACATGAAATTAACAGGTCACCAAATTAATACAGTTAACGGGGTCAGACTAAATGCAACATGAAATTAACAGGTCACCAGATTAACACAGTTAACAGGGGGTCAGACTAAATGCGACATGAAATTAATGCAAGTTGGCTCCTTTGAAATATTGCTTTTGTAGCAACATGCATTTGTACTTCCATTAGTTAAATCTGATGTTCAAATGTTTTTGATGAAGTAAACTCAACTAACTATATAACATATTTGTGTACCCATAAACAGTGACAATGAAGGAACATTTCACAAAGTGGTATGCAATCAGCATTGCAGACAATTTATGAAAAAACTTACCTCACTACAAATATACATTACTGAAGAAAATATTTATTGCCTATCTAAACATTGGTGGAACATATACACATAGAAAGTACCCCCCTCAGTAAACTCCTAATCCATATACCTAATACCAATATACTAACTGCAATTAACAGAAACAAAACTATTTTGAAATCAAAAACCACTAACATAAAGACGAAGGTGAAGTTTGACCTACTTGTAAAAAAATTTTTACCTCCGATGTAAAGGGAATACTGTATAACCGGAAATTTTCGTGGTTTGGGGTATAAAAATATTTCAAGCTTTCTTATTTTCGTCGTTTGCCAAATCTAAATTGAAAGTGATTTTATTTTCGAGTTTTAACAAGTCTAGTTGCAAGAATATTTGTTATTGTTGATTAAAGTTTCACCTCGGCTGCCAGTTGTGCGATACCACCGATGTGTAATGTTAAACAATAGAACACTCAGCTGTAGCCTAATTGGCCACTGTAATACCCGGTATGCTATTCGCCAGACAACTGATCACAGTCTTTGATTTTGTGTAAAGCCAATTACGATGTATGTGTGAACAAACCACTTAAGCACATGGTATTCAAAGCAGCTTTCTCTGGCTATGAAAGACGGCGAAGGTGTAACAGACATCAAGATCGAAATGCGTACTTCGGCGATAAAACCATTTCATGCAAGGTAGATTATGAAAGTTATGGCAGAATTAAAAACACGCCAGGAAATGTTGAAATCTGCATTCATGCACCCCGGAATCACTGATGCAGTGCGGGCGGACATTGACAAAAACAATATACGAAATTAAAAAATATTTCATTATATTCTATAATATTCACACAATAACTTTTTTTTAAATTCTCACTTGTTGTCTTGACTATATTATTTTCTTGTCGTATCCGGTGGACTGCGCATGACAGGAAATAAAATTGTCTGTGTGTTATGGTTTTCACAATAAATGTTTTAGATAGAATTTGTTGATGTTTTCAAATATTTTCAAGAATTTATATTTTCGATGCTGACTACTTACCCTCGAAACCCACGAAAATAAAAATCCTCGAAATTTCCGGTTATGCGGTATGTTCCGTGTATATTTGCATGACTACAATCAAAGCAAAGAAACAGTTCACTTTCACATTAGTGTCTTGAAACTAATTCAAGGAAAGGTATTAATGCAAATAAACAAAAAAAAATTGCATTAAGTTTAGCATCTACAGTATTATACCTTTCATTTCAATGTTTCTTAAAACTCCTCTTTACCTAATGACATTAAAAATGTAGCTTAAATGTTTTTATGTGACCACCGTTCTGTATAATGATATAACCATTTAAAAACGATGAAAAACTGGTTTGTTTCATTTTCAGATGGGAGTCTTTAGATTCTTTTATGCAACATGATGTGCAGGAACTGTGTAGAGTGGTAAGCTGAAACTATTGTATTAATAGTAGTTGTGAAAAATTTCCTCTATATTGATCATAATAAGAGTAAACTAATTTTCTGTTTTTGTGTCAATTAAAAAACCAGTTTTTGTCTTGCCTTTACAAAGTAAAAAAAAGTGAGGGACTTTGAATGTTCCATCTTAATGTATGTTTAAAGTAAGTTCAGTTATTTTTTTTATTTTTTTAAATATACATTGATATTAAAATCTATGTCGACAACACCCAATAAGTTTATGATAGACAAGATATTTAAGTATTCAGAAGTCTTGTGAATTTCAGCTCTGTTAATAAGTAATCACATACACACACTGAGAAAGGAAAACTACCACAGATCACTACTTGTTCATCTGCATACTTTGTGATAAAGAAATGATAACCTGTTAATACTTGCACATATCTATTTTCTATTGTTATTAAGTTTAGTCCAAGAAAAATATAACGATGCACACGCCTATCTATTTATTTAATGTTACTGCAGTGCAGCAGTTTAATTCATTAAATGTTGGTAGGTGTTCTTTGTTTAAGCAACTTGATATGTTTATTTTACAAGTGCATTTAGTTTTGTTTGTGTTTATCTGTTTTAGCTGCTGGACAACATGGAAAACAAAATGAAGAGAACATGTGTGGAAGGCACAATACCAAAGCTGTTTGAGGGCAAGATGTTGGTACGTAGTTTACAACCAGGGCCCATATTTTCGAAGATATCTTAGTGTTATGAAATCGTAAAACCATTGTAAGCTATAACGTCACTATAGTGGGTGCTGTAGTGATATCATAACCCTCACGATGGCTTTACTATTTCATAGCGTTAAGATGTCTTCGAAAATTCCTAGCCAGTAATTTATCTTTCTTAAAAAAGTTCATCGTATTTGCAAGTGTTTTATACATACTAAGACAAAAATGTAGAGCAATTTTGTAAATGTGCTTAAATAAAAGAAAACTGATGAATTCCAAATTGAAAATCAGACACTGAATTTAATTGATGCTTTGTTTGTCTGTATAAGTAACGAGAGATTTTCAATACAAAATGAAATGTGTAATTGCCACATCATTGAATGTAACTTGTATTTTAGAGTACAAAGCAGTAGTACCAAATTGCTAAACTGGTTTTTTTCTTTGTTTTGTTTGGGTTTTTTTTTTTATCCCACTGCCCCCTTTCCTTTCTCTCCTTTGAATTCCATCTCATTTCTTTCCGATATGGCAACTCCTCTTATCTTTCAACTTCTTTCGCTGTCCAACCGCAACAGGTGCTTGTCTCTTGTGGCTATCTGTGCCACACACCTGCCATTCCACATCAGCTTTTAGCTGTGGGCTTAGTCTGATCACTTCGGGGAGTGTTCAGTAGTTACTTCTTGCTTTGTTAAGAGGCACCCCTACTACCGGCGGTCGTTACAAATTGTGTCCCCTGCATGTACTGGTGAAGTTGTTTATTCAGTCCGTTCACAGCGACGGTCCATTGGGACTCTTCAGGGGGAGCGACTACCGGGGCTGGTCTCTCGGCCTGGCTGGCCGGTCGGTCGGTGATGTTGCCTTCCTTTTTTCTCCAACGGTGGTCGATCGGGCCGAGGCGAGGCTAAACTTTGTCTTAGTATATAATATAGATGATGCTAAACATGATAATTAAATTTCTGTATCACATATATAGTTATTCATTACTTTTATTGAAATGACATATTTTTGTGTGCTGTATTGTCGGTTGATCTCAGTATTTCCATTATTGTATGCTGTGTTTTAAATTTAAATATAATCGTAACATTTTAAAATTTCTTTTTCAGTCTTACATCAAGTGTAAAAATGTTGATTATGGATCTCACCGCAGTGTTGAAAAGTAGCGGTGTCGAAACCTTCGGTTGAGCCGCCAGCTTGATATTCAACTTAATATCAAGGGCAAGAAAAATGGTATGGTTTGCTCATTTCAAGCTGTTATTTACATTTTTATTTTGGTATGCAGTCCCCCTCCAATGCTCCACTTCATTTGAATATGTTATGTATATCTAGTTTGATCACACGACAGGCTTATGCTTATACATCAGTGATATAAAACCATAATTTACAGTTTCAGTTGCAATAATATTATTCTCTAGCATTTAATGCATCTATATCTAAAAACTGCCTTCTAACTTGCTATGAAATAAATGTACAAAATATACATGTGTCCTTTTATGAAATTTACTAAAAACAAACTCATTGATTACTCAACCAAACATTAAATATGAAAAGTTGTAAATATCATGATGCGTATCAATATGCAAATCATATTGCAACCACCTATATCATTACACCTAATAAGTATATGGTATAGGTTTGAAATGGGTTTTTTGGTTTTTTTTTAAATGTGTATCACCTCAATGTACAGTGAAAACCTTCTAAACTGGACCACCACAAGACCAAAACAAAAGGCTAGTTTAAAAGGGTGTCTGGTTTAGAGAGGTTATTTTCTGTCCTGATACTTTAAAAGGGACAGTGAAAAACATCTGTTTTTGGTTTATAGAGGGTTTGGTTTTGAGGAATATCACTGTATATACAGAGAATTATCCAGGTGTTCTGTGGGTACAAAGTTAGGTCCCTTCCCAAAAGAAAGTGGCACTGAAAATTCCCAATTTCTATGCTAAAAATAAATTATTTTAACAGTGGTGTGCTGCATCATTCAGTGCCCTGAAAAAATTTCCAATGTATGATTTACTCATGCTTAATATTCCCAATCCCACGTGGAACCATGGCAAAAACATCCTGGATAAATTCCTGGAGTCTTAATTCACTAAACTCTCGCAACTTTGCGATCTCGCAGTGCAGTGCTAAAGGACTTGCAAAGAGGATGCTTTGTTGTCTAGCAGAGCCTAAGAGACCTTTGTGAATTAGGCCCATGATATATAACACCCATACGTTCAGTTACTTATGTTTTAAAAAGTGTGTAACATCCTGGTTTTATTTCTTCTAGTCCAT
This sequence comes from Gigantopelta aegis, assembly GCF_016097555.1. Lineage (NCBI taxonomy): Eukaryota > Metazoa > Mollusca > Gastropoda > Neomphalida > Peltospiridae > Gigantopelta > Gigantopelta aegis. The sequence goes on from NC_054706.1 coordinate 54,424,396, forward strand.
GATTCATTCAAAGAGTACACCACAGTGGAGATGCTGGAGGGCGATAACAAATACGACGCAGGTCAATACGGGTTGCAGGTACCAGTCGGTGTTGTCTTGTCTCACACAAATCACTTGTGTTTTTTATTCACCAAAATATGTTATAAAGGCTAATTTGCTTTCAGACATTTTACTGCAATCATTTATTTTCCATTTTTTAAATGATGAAACTGTATTTAGAAGATCTTTACAGATCATTATAAGTGGATATAATTTAAAACTTTTAGATCTATCTTAATTGGTTCCAGAATAAAATAAGCCATAGTTAAGACTGTTGATAGCATCATGATAGCTTTGGCCATTAACTTGCTGAGATGATAATGGACCAAATTTCTGGTACATTCATGACGTGAATTGCCTGAAAGTGGGAAACCTGATTTTCACTTTATATTCCAGGATGCTGAGAAGGGCGTCGTTTTCCTCTCGTTTCCACCAGTTGTGCATTTACATCTCATGAGGTTCATGTACGATCCTGTCACCGACACAAACGTCAAAATCAATGACAGGTATGAATTTTGAATATTTGCCTTTTATATTGGTACTTACGACACAAAGAATTTGAAAAAAAAAATAATAAAATTAATGCTATGAATTGTCTAAATTGAATTTTAAGAGGTACATTATTTTTTAAATATTATTTGATTAAGAATTGGAAGAGATGTTGCTGGTTTCAACATCTTTGTGTGGGGTGGGATGATGTAGTGCCCAGCTGAGTTGCAATGGGTTTGTGGGATTAATTCCCTATAGAGGACCCTAAGTGGGGTTTTTATGTTCGGTCGGTGTCTCAAAGGCTATGATGTATATTTTCTTGTCTATGGGAAATTTAATACATAGAAAAATCCTTGCTGCTATAGGGTAAAGTAACGTATATGGCAGTAGCGTGTTTCTAGACTCGCACTATAATCAAGTATCCAAATAACAATCTGTTTAACATCAAATAACTAATCAGGGCTAGCTCTGGGTGAGCAAAACATTTCGCCAAATTGTCTATTAAACTAAAAAAAATTGCGGAATTCAACGAGTTACTTTCTAAAAAATGTCAATTATTACATAAAATTATTTCGCCAAATTAAACTAAAATTCGCCAACTGCTTTCAAAATTCACAATTGGCGAATTTGGCGAGTGCCAGAGCTAGCCCTGCTAATTTACAAATCCTACAAGTATTTTTAGTATCTAGCTCAAAATGCATTTGATCCAAAACGGTAGAGGTATGTACCTCAAGAACTCTGGTTAGAACCTTGCTGAGATGCCTAAATATAGTTTGGTTTTTATTCCTTGTTGTATGATACAGACTTTCATTTTTAAGGGGCGCAAGCAACCTTTCTTCCTCTAGATACAATCCAATGGGTACACAATATTTGTAAAAACTGCCTTTCCCCATAAAAGTCAACTGTTTGTTTTAGATTCAATAAAATCCTAATTTATTTCCACTGGAGCTTGCTTGTTTTGCAGGTTTGAATTTCCCGAGAGGTTGAATTTGGAAGAATTTCTCCAGAAGAAAGAAAAGACCCCAGCAGTATACATCCTGCATGGCGTTCTTGTACATAGTGGTGATAACCATGGCGGTCATTATGTTGTATATATTAATCCTAAAGGAGATGGCAAGGTGAGCAAATTTCTTCTTGTCTAGTGAATAAATTTTAATCAGTGTTATTCCCTTACCAGTCCAACTGGAGGGCACTATACGTTTTTTATCTCTCTATCCAACTGTTATGTCTGTCCGTTCCACATATAGTTTTCTGGAAAAATGTTTCATTATACCTCAAGATATTGAGCTGACTTTTAGTATATAGCTTTATTATGTACGGTTACAGATCAAGTCTTGACTTTCATTGTAATTTACTCATTTCACAGTTATGGCTTTTGAACTTTGTGGCATCTGATAGGGGACATGTATTGCTTTATAGTTGTTAAATTATTTCTTTTTTCTCTATGAACTTGACTTTCAGAGTTCAACAAATTCGCTAGCCCGACGCCTGGGGCTAGTGCGTTTTAACACAGGGCTAGTGATAAATGCAAAGCCAGTAGCTCGATGGGCTAGTGACTTTTAAAAAAACGCAAAAAAACCTGCTAGTTCACGATGTTCTTCCTCTACTGACGTACGTTTGATAAATGTTATTCTGACATTGGTCATCACATAATATCAACAAATCAATAAGTATATATTAATATTTAACCTGAACTAGATTTCTACCAAATGCAGTTTCGACATCGTCAATTACAACAATACACATAATACAGACTTTTTTTCTTTTCACTTTCAAGTTTCATGGACAGGAAACAACCTTAATAAAATGCATAATTTGATTGGTTGTACAAGTCACGTGGTAGTAAAATCTTGCATAAAAAAAGTGTGAATTGCCAGACCCAATTAATTAACAGACTAGTATAACTGAAGTACAACCCCAGTCATGGTTAGAATTACTGTGTTTGTCTTATTTATCTATTGTCTCAGTGTTCTCGCTGGGTGAAAATTAAAGGAGGGCGGCCACTCGGCACCACACCCTTCAAAAAACAACAACAAAACAACCCACACCAATAAACGAGAAGCAAAAAAAAGAAGAAAAAAAAGGGGTGTTGGTAAACTGAAAAAAGACATACTTCTTATTTTGCCTACAAAACAGTGCAAAGGGGTTTATAAAAATAATCGTCTTTTAATTGAACCGAAGATGATATCGGTCTGACATTCATGGGCAGTTCCGGTTTTGCTGGACTGATCGAAGTTTTAATATTATTATTTTTAATAAAGATTTCAAGATATACGAAAAACAATAAAGATGTTTGTAAAGTGATCTAATGTCGGATACATTATTGTTATTTCCAACTTCATCGAATGAATCAATCGCTGTGATAAAATATTATCGCCAGCTGATAAAAAGTAGTTTCGTTTTTGTAAAGACAGTGTATATATTATTTTTGGCACTCAAGATAAATGATTTTAATGATAACACTACCACTTTCGTTGTTTTTATAAGCGTTCATATCCCCTCAAAATGAAAAGTTTACAATATTTTATAAAGAACTGCTGAATAAACAGAATAACAGAAAGTAAAAATCATCAATTTCAACCAATTATATCTGCAACTGAGGACAGAATATCAAACGATAGTTAGTGGAAACAAATGACTGTTCTGATCACGTGACAAATTTGGCGCCAAATAAGAGGGGTTTTTTTCAATTGGAGATTGCCGAATCCGTAAAAAATAAAATGTTTTCATTGCTTACATAAAATATAACTTTTATTGTGTCTATCAAACATACAGATGGATACAGATATTGAACAAAATAGAGGCTGTTAAAAATACTGTTAACTTATGTTACGGTAACTGTCGTAAATGTTTCGTCAATTGCTTTTTCGTACACAACGCGGCTTGTTTTTTTTTATGTCCAGTGTGCAGACTGATCGTTGTTTTTTGTGTGGATTTGGAAATAACAGAGATAGGTGCTGGAAAATAAAGAGGGGCACTCAAAAATAAAGGAGGGCGGGGAACGTGAAAGGAGGGCGGGGAACGTGAAAGGGGGGCGGCAAAATGGAATAGCGGGGCGGGACAAGAGAATACTTTTTTTGTTTATCAATTGACAAGTTAAATCTTGCCGGTATATTTGCTGACATCTGTCTGACATGGGATATATTGTCTTGTAGGCTATTAAAGCAACTGATATTACCGTTCTTGGTGACAATTCACTACCGAATACACTGAACAAAAGATCATGCATTATCGTACTTAGACTTTGTTAATTACTTGCCCCCTCCTGATTAGGTGGGGATGGTGGGGAGGGGTGGGAAATGTTTAGGATAAAATAGTGTAGGTGATGCAGTTTCAAAAATAAATAAATTATTGATTTATTTTTGAAAGTTCATTCACCTCTACAAATTGTAATAAATTTTCACTAAATAATACTAATACTAATAATACTAAAAAAAAATATTACATTTTTTTTATACTCATGTACATAAGAAAATCAGTCGTCGGTTTAAAGGTACTATAGGGGTTGGGTTCCTTGAAACATTGTTTTTCAGCCTCATATACCTTAGTTTGTTGTAATTGATCAGAAATTTGAGCTAGTGCTTTATTTTGGTGGGCTAGTGCTTTATTTTGGTGGGCTAGTGGAATTTACAAACCCACTAGCCCTGTGGCTAGTGACTTTTAAAAAAATGGTCATACCCTGACATTGTGTGTCAACTGATACATGTTGATGTTAAAAATGTATTTAGTTTGTGAAAATATTTTTTCTTTGTGAATTTACATTTTTTCTGAATTTACATTTTTTCTGAAGCCAGACTTATCCAAATATGCAAGAAACTTAGTATATTTCACTGTTTGGTGTGATGGAGTATTTGGTGCTTCTCTTTTCCTGTTGTTCTCTCTCTCTCTCTCTCTCTCTCAGGAGTTAAAACAATAAAGTGGTCTCTCTTAATTAAGAATTTATTACATTGTTTTTATAGGACACTGTACATAGCCGCCATTTAAAAAAAAAAACATAATGTACAATCAGTAAATAAAAGTATTCAGTTTAAAATAATAATAATTGTAATGTTTCCGGACAACTAATTGCATGTATTTGTTATGCAGTGGTTCAAGTTTGACGATGATGTGGTGTCAAGATGTTCAAAGTTTGAAGTTCTTGACCAGAACTTCGGTGGTCAGGATGATGAACTGTCTGTCAAACACTGTACGAGTGCTTACATGTTGGTGTATGTCAGGGAGAGTAATATGGGTAAGTCTTAATTTGGCTTAAACTATTTATTTGTCAACACATAATGGGATTGGTCTTAGTTTCAGATCCACTGGGCATAAATATATATTTCTGATCTTCCCATTTTGTAATCTTACAAGTTTATAATATACAAATGGAATTCCTTGGAATGATTTGGCTATTTCTTGTTCCAGCCAATTGCTCCACAACTGGTGTAACAAAGGCTGTGGTTTGTACTATCCTGTCTGTGGGATGGTGCATATAAAAGATCCCTTGCTGCTAATTGAAAAGAGCAGCCCATGAAGTGGCAACAGTGGGTTTCCTCTCTCAGTGTATGTGTGTTCCATAACCATATATCTTACACCATATAACTAAATAAAATGTGTTGAGTGTGTCGTTAAATGAAACATTTCCTTCCTTCCTTCCTTCCTTCTTTCCTTCCTTTCTTCCTTGGAATGAGTCTCACTAAGGGTTGTTTTCTTGAATGTTTAAATAAGATGGGGAAAAAAATTGTGTGAAGTCTGGTTTGTAAATCCCCTATAGTTTGTTGTATTTCCATAATTTCTACATAATTATTTAATTTTTATGTTAATGTAAATAATCCTTTTCATATACTTATCTTTAATTTACACAGAATTGAAGACATTTTTGACGTGGGCTGTTGTTAAACATTTGTTTGTCCATCCATCCATCCATCCATCCATCCATCCATAAACAAAACCATTTCAGAATCAGTTTAACTGTGAAACTTTCAAGATAACCAAAAACTCAAAGATGATAATAGCACACATAGTGCATAGACAATAAAAATTTCATAAAATTTTCTGTTGTTCAAATGTGCAGATTTCAGCACCGTAAACGTCTTTCCCAAGTAAAATTTTAGTGCTGTGTCTCCATTTCACCAGTTGGATATGCTTACCAGTCATTGAATTTGGTATTTAAAAAAATAAAAATAAATCATCATTCAAATGTGTATGTAGTTTTTCTTGTTTTTCAGGTGACACTTTCCAGACAATAAATGGAAATGATATTCCAGAAACATTGAAGAATCGGTTAGCAGAGGAAAGGTAAAAATGGAGATGGAAGGATGTGACTTTCAGTTTGAACTGTTTTTATTTGTCTGATTTTGTGACATAGGTTACAGTGACAGACCCTAGTTTTTGAACACTATGAGGTAATTTTTAACTATTAAAGCCATTTTTGATCATTTAAATTAGAAATACTTACATTTTATTATTTAGAATATTAATTTCCGTACACCTGAAATGATTCTGGTCATCCAGTTTTTTGCAATACCTCAAAATGCATTTTTCATAATTCTAAAAACACTATTTCCTATGAGAAGTAATGGTTATCGAGACGAGCTCTATTTATTTCAAGACAGTATTTCTCTGTTTAAACATCACAGACTTTACCTTCTCCTTGTTATAACATTATCCAGATGTGTGTTACAGGTTTGTAGATTAACTAAACTTAGTGTCCATTTTCACTAGCTGAAACTAGGGTCTGTGCCTTTAACAACATTTGTCTTTATCTTGTATTACGTCGACGTACATTATTTGGATAAAGAGCATTGCTGATACATTACATTATTGTGTTTACTTACTCCTTGGTCTTGGGATCAATTCCCGTTGGTGGACCCATTGGGCTATTTCTTGTTCCAGCCAGTGCACCATGACTGGTATATCAAAGGCTGTGGTATGTGCTATCCTGTCTTAGATGGTGCATATGAAGATCCATTGGTACTGATGCAAAGATGTAGTGGGTTTCCTATCTAAGACTATATGTCAAAATTACCAAATGTTTGACATCCAATAGCTGATGATTAATAAACCAATGTGCTCTAGTGGTGTTGTTAAATAAAACAAACTTTAACATACTTTTACTCATTGGTCAAATAATGGTACACTTGTATATTCTGTTACTTGCATCTGCTTGCTCAATATTATATATTTTTAACATGAGAATCAACAGTTGAAAATTTCTGTATTTTTCCAGAACAACTGTGACAGTAGATGCCATATGTGGTAAACTAAATTTCTTTTATTGTTATTTACAGGAGGCTAGAAGCTCAGAAACGCAAGGAGAGAACAGAAGCTCATCTGTACATGAATGTGAATGTGTTACTGGAAGACAACTTCTGTGGTTTCCAAGGCAATGATCTGTTTGACCTAGAGAAAGTAAACTACAGGTAACAACTTCATTTGTTTTGGAACTTAAACATTAATTTCACAATTAACTAAACGTCCACTGAGGGGATTTGAATTGGTGATCCACCATTGCAGGAATTGGAGTTCTACTGTCGGAGCTAACAGGGATATTTATCAGTCATTGAGGGCAATATGTTTTATGGAACAAAGAAATTGATATTGACTGAGGCCAACGGCCGAGGTCAGTATCAATTTCTTCGGTCCATAAGACATGTTTTATTACATAATGTCATCCATAAGACTCGTACATTCCTGCTTTGTTTTATCAGAATCAAAATATGCTAACGCTTATAATTTCCTGCAATGTATTAACACTGATGGGATTTAGTGATGTCACGTAATCCTATGACGTTGTATGCAGAAATAAACAGTTGAAACATTACCAAGACAAAAATCAAATTCAAGACATTTATAACCAGCAAGAGTGTCAAAATCATATTAATAGCAAAATAAAACACAAAATGTGATAAATCTGAACATACATTTAATACTGAAGAGTTACCGATAACCTCCAAATGCATTTTTTTATTTGTAACAAAAATCCTGAGAGTGCAGTTTTCAACTGCATTTTGACGTATCATGTACGTTTCCAAATCTGCGAGATATTCCTTACACAGTTTGACGATTACCGACCTTGTTTTTGTTGTATTTGCGGAATTAAACTCGGTATGACTAAAGATGTTATCTTTTTATTGAAGGACAGCAAAGCGTTTTGTCACAAGTTTGTGCTTGTTTAGGCTACATTAGAATTAGCAGTTGATTAATTGGAGAGAATTTTGTCTCATATTTATTTTCATTGGTCAGGGCAATATCACTTTTGATGGACTGGTGGGACCGTCACAGGGCAATATCATTATTTACGAGAGGTTATGTGACTGGTTTTTAACCAATAAGAATACAGATATTTTCATTATGTAAAAATTTCTCTTATACTAATGCTGTGTTCAAGTGTGTACGTAAATAGCATTAAAAAAGATGCACTTGACTTCTAAAAATGCACTTGAGTTCTGAATTATGACTTGTAAACATGGAAGAATTAAAAAAAGTTACTTTAGTTGATCTTTACCTTTGAATTTACAAGAAAAATTACCATGCAATGTTTCTTTTTAGTCCGTTTTGATGATAAAAGTAAAGCATACATTAAATGTGCCATCACTGGCAATCAATCATTGCAAAATTAGTGGGAGACTATTCTTTAGTACTTTTTGTTACATTTTATGTGGGGAAAAGATCTCATTCATAACTTACAAAATATTTTGGGTTGTTGAATAATAAGAAGAAAAAAAAACATTCATTTGTTTTATTAATAGTAAAAATAGCTGAATTTGTCAGTGACATATGTTGGTGTTGACTATTTTGATGCAACTAGAAACTACTTATGTACAAGTGCAAAACTGTTGTACTTCGAGTTTACAACTCTGAAATATACATTTCTGTGCACTTTTGAATACAGAATAAGCATACACGTCTATAGGACCAGAAAAAGACCAAAGACATTGAAATTCCAAGAGCCTGTAAAAGTGGCAATTTGTTCCTGTGTGGTATCAGTATATTAGTCCATAATGTTTTTCTATTTCCAAGTGTTTCCAACTGCTATATTCTTTCTGTTTTTGTTGTAGAAATTTCAAAGTGAAAAAAACTTGCACCTTGGAAGAACTCGTCGAAATGTTAGCAGAAAATCTGGTAAGTGTATATGTAAATTACCTGAAGTATTGGAATATTAATAGATTTTGTTTTTTTTCTTTTTGTTTTTTTTTCTTTCTTTGCTTCCTGAATGCAAATGTTTTTTTTACATCTGCTTAGCATACGATTTGATGCCACATTTTATAGCTAGAAAATTAACTATTATGATATCGATGAACTAGTAATAAAAAATCTAGAACCGACTTAAAGAATAAAATATCACAGAAATTTTATTTTGATTATTGATCATAAAAGCTAAAATTAAAAGTATCCTTAATATTGCATCTTTAATTTTGTTCTGAAATGACTAAAAAACCCAAAAACAATTGGTACTAAAATTCAATGACAAAAGAAACAGTTACGAAATGAACTGAACTCAACATTTATTTTAACAAAAGGCAAAATATTATTTATATTAAAAAAAACCCAGTCTCGGTGGTGTCATGGTTAAGCTTCCGGACTACAGGCTGGTAGGTACAGGGTTTGCAGCCCAGTACCGGCTCCCACCCAGAGCGAGTTTTAATGACAATCGGTAGGTGTAAGACCACTGCACCCTCTTCTGTCTCACTAACAACTAATCCACTGTTTTGGACAGACAGCCCAGATAGCTGAGGTGTGTGCCCAGGACAGCATGCTTGAACCTTTATAAGCACGAAAATAAATTGAAATGAAATGAAATGTATAAAACACTTGATTCATGTTTACTTTCAGAAATACCCAGTAAAACAAATAAGACCCTGGCCATTTCACTGTCGTCAGAACCAGACATTTAGACCAACCATGATTGATATTGACGCAGACTTGACCAAATCGGTATGATAGATTTAATTATTTTTTAATATAATTTCATTGTTTTTAGGTATTCACCTCTCTTGTTTTCAATTAGCCATGGCACACAAATATTGGCCTAAGTAGCAGTTAAACCAGAAATGTTATTTTTAACTTTCTACCTTTTGAAAAAAAACCCCAGCCCCTGTGACTAGTCTGCCATCTAGAGTTTGAAATATTATTACTCATTTATTTGAGGGGTCCAAAAGGGGAAGTAACTCACCTCAAACCTGATATATAGTCAACATGATATGACATTCAGTTCTAGATACAGGAGTCAACCCTATATAACCTAACCTGCTCTGATTCTAACAATATAAAAATAAAGAAAATGGCCATCTTTTCAATGGATCCATATTTGTCGCCTACTAAGTGACTGCAATATTGGTATAATTCCTTTAACAAATGGTGAACAAGGAATTGGATACCTTAGACAATTAGAATTTTGTAAGAATAAAATATGATACAGTCAAACTTCATTATCTCGATGTTGAAGGGACCGGTCCAACAAGCTTGAGGTATCAGTAGCTCAAGATAAACACAATAGTTGCTGATGCAAATTATTCCAAACATGAATTTATGTTTGTTAAGGTAACAGCACTAAACAATATAGTCGTTTTTGTATTTTAAAATAACCCTATTTGTGTGTGAATTTCTTCATGCTGACATAGTTAGAAGAAGGAAATGGCATATCAAATTAATACCCTAAACATAAGTAAAAAAGGAGTCATTTTACATGTAAATTTTGAATATACTTTGAAAACCCCCCAGTAAAGTGCACCTAGGGATATCTAAATATGCTTGAGATAAGCCTCATATTCGAGATTAGCATGCTTGAGATAACAGTGTTTAGTTTCGTAACTTTACATAGAAAAATTGTCTAGACCGGCATTGGACCTCGAGATATATTGGGTACTCGAGTTTACAGAAATAACGAAATTTGACTGTGTATGCATAGTTGAATATAGGTTAGTTGTATCAATTATTGATTACTTACATTGCATTATGTTACTAAGTAATGCTTTTATGATTACTAGGAACCTTTTTAAAACATATTTTTGTTAGATGTTAAACTGTATACACTAGATTTTAAGAACATTGGTTTTGTTAATAAAAAGGTAGTTTCTTTTTTCTTTAAAAAAATGTATGTAAAATTTCATAGTATATATTTTTGTTATTAAATAGGTTCAAGATTTGTCAGAAAATGATTGTCCTTGGTTTGTCTTTGTTGAAACACTCAGTCCAGAGAGTGGGTTGAATGAATTGCCTCCCTTTGACAAAGAAAGTAAGTCGTCTTTTAGAGTAAATCAGTATAAAACAAAGAATATTTTTGATGTTTAGCTTTCGGATTTTAAACAAAAACCACACAATTCAAGCTGTTTGCTAAAACTAAGTCTTCTAATCCACTCATAATTAATCCTCAGTGTTTGAATAGTTGATTTGTATTATGTTTGGTGCGGTCCACATTGATGTTTTCCCCAGAAGGTCAGTATAAAAGATGTAGTTATGAAATATAGAATTTGTATGTTTTAATAGCTGTCATTACAGGCTTCATCAAGTAAACTGATAGTGCCACATTTCTGTCTATATTGTGTCATGAAATACTACAAAATATAAAATATTGTTACAGTAGTAGTGAGTAACTTAGTGATGTAAAGTTTTTATGGAAAACCGCCCTGCTAAGGCAATAGATAGTAATCAGGGCTACATTTGTCATTTGCAAAGTTTCAAAACAATTGGCAAATTTTATTTCAATTTGGTGAAATAATCTCATGTAATATATATAGTCAACACACTACATGATATGACATTCAGTTCTAGATACAGGAGTCAACCCTATATAACCTAACCTGCTCTGGCACTTGCCAAATTTGTCATTTGCAAAGTTTTAAAACAATTGGCAAAATTTATTTCAATTTGGCGAAATAATCTCATGTAATAATTGATATTTTGCTAGAAAATAACTGGATTTCTGCTATTTTTTAATTTAAGTTTAAGAAATAATTTGGCGAAATTTTCTTCACACCCAGTGGTAACCCTGAGTAAGTGAAAATCAGATACAAAATGTGTTTTAAAGCAAGCATCAAAATCATGTAGCAATAACCAGAAAAATATCTTCCTGAAACGTTATTATTTAGAAAACAAATCATTCAACTGCTTACTAAAGCCTGCCAGATGGATAAAAGTCACAAAAAGTGATTTTCTCCAAATCGTTAATTCATCACTTATTGCCGTTTGCCTTAGCATGGCAGAATATTGCTGTATATTAAGAAATGAAATGGGTTTTTTTTGTATATTGTGAGTAACATTTATATAATTGTTTTAGGTGATGTGCTACTGTTTCTGAAGATGTATGATCCAAGCACCAAATCGATGTCATTCTGTGGACACATTTATGTTCCTATTTCGGCAAAAGCAGGTTAGTTGAGTCTTTTGACATTTAGATCAGTTTGTCACAAACTTGTGAATTGGTCAGTCAGACGTAACTACACACTTGTATATGCATATGTCAGGGATCATGGTTGCCTTGTAAATCATGTGTCATAACCATTCTGAAAAAGATCATATATGGGGTAATGGGAACCTGGATTTTTACCGATCCAACCGGAGGGGACTATAGGTTTTGTGTCTGTCCTGTCTGTCTGTGTGTCTGTCCATCTGTCTGTCCTGCATATAGATTTCAGGACCTTTTTCACACAATTCCTAAAGACATTGATCTGATATTTTTTGTATAGCTTTATCATGGACTGTTACTGACTTTTGTGGCGATTTACCCTTCTTTTTTTTTTACAGAGTTATGGCCCTTGAACTTAGGAGATAAGAAAATTAGTTTTCCCTGACCTTTTTTTTTTTTAATATATATAAAATATATTGAGCTGAAATTTTATGTATAGCTTTACTATGTACTGTTACAGATCAAGTTTGACTTTCATGGTGCTGTGCCCATTTTTCGCTCTTATGGCTCTAGAACTTGGGAGATATGAAAATTTGTTGGGCCCTATAGGGGACATGTATTGCTTTAGCAGTACTCACAGAATGCTTGTTTTTATGTGAGTGGTTCTTCAGACATTTTTTATATAAATGATCTTTGGTTGTCTAGTTTTATGGTGGATTTAGTTGGGGTGAGATATACTGAAATTTAAAAGTGTTTATTTAGATGGTAACAGACTGTGAAGAATAGGGTGTTTTATTTTAAATTTAGGCTGCTTATGTTATGCTAAAAGGACTTGGTATGGTATCTGTTACATTCCCGTTCCAGCCTATACTATTGTTGTGGTAAATCGTCATACCCAGAATGCAGAACTAACCTACCATGAACAATAAAGCCCAGAGAACACACTAGTGATAATTCACACAAACAAATAACAAGTGATAAATTTAGATATCTTTAATACAAAATTATTAATTATGTAAATTCCTCATATATGAAATTACTATTTACACAAATGGCATTTATGTGTATATTAATATTAATATTCACCAAATGAGTCCAAAACATAACGAATTCCCAAATCCGGATACGATGACGTCAATATTCACGGCACTGGCACAGTTCATCTTGTCCGTTCACTCCTGTTGTTGTTAACCACCTGGCTTGCCTCCGACCTGTCACCGTATGCTGAACCACATTCGTGTCTCATTTATATACTATCCCGGTGCGTGACATTTAACCTTGAATCTCTCCATGATCAATCATGAGATTTGATCTATACACCAATCAAATCATTTCCAATATATAATTCACACTCAACTGGAGCTATTTACAAATCAACGGAAACACCAATACAGAAATCCCGAAGAGTTACTTCCCTTGTCCGAATACACCACGTCGGTTGCTCGTGCACGAGGTCGGCCATACTTCTAATTCAGATAAATATTATCAGTTCAGGTAAGTCATTATAATTCGTATATTTTAAACATCCTTTCTTCATTTCTTAAATAATAACAATGCTGTTATTATTTATTTTACAGTTCATTACACATTTACGTGTGTCACAATAGTTCACGAATTTTCACACAGGGATCCAAATTTCACATATCGATGTCCGCCACACAGTCCAACACATTATATACACACTATGCCAGAATAGCATAACATTTTTCCCCCCCCCCCCCCCCCCTCCCCCACCACCCCAATAAAAAAAAAAATATTGCTTCAATCAATATTTTTATACATATCTATTATGCACTTATCAACACATAAATACTACATGGTCAGTTAACTAATTTACTAATAATTATTAAACTACCATATAATAATATTTTCTTATATTACTATACACTATTGACAACAAACAAAATATCATTTCATACATTATCTGCCCTAAATCAATAACATCTTGACAATGTATCTGCCACTACATTTTCACGTCCTTTAATGTGACAAATTTTAATACTGTATTCTTGTAATTGTAAAGACCATCTTAACAACCTCTGATTTTTACTTCTCATTTTATGTACAAACACAAGAGGATTATAATCAGTCCAAACAACAATAGGTTCCACTGGATTACACAAATAAACCGGACGAGCCCCCAATCGTTACATTCCCGTTCCAACCTATACTATGGTTGTGGTATATCGCCATACCCAGAACGCAGAACTAACCTACCATGAACAATAAAGCCCAGAGCACACACTAATGATAATTCACACAAACAAATAACAAGTGATAAATTTAGATATCTTTAATACAAAATTATAAATTATATAAATTCCCCATATCCCCATAATAGTATCTTTGTCCCATATACCCTGGCACTTTCTGTTATGGTATTCATGAAGATTTAATTTATTTGTGTTTATTTTCAGTGGAGTTGGTTCCAGAACTGAACAGAAAAGCTGGCTTTCCTATCACCACTCCACTCATAATTTATGAGGTAAGTTGTACCTGTAGGAGGTAATAGCTAATGATGATCAGCATGCTCTAAGCTTTAGTTCTTTTTAATTAAGTAAGTGTATGTTTGCTGTGTGTTGTACTTGCATGAGGTATTAGCACAATGTCAGGATAATCAACATACTCTAGTGATGTCATTAAACAAAACAAACTTTTCTGTAATTTTTACGTGGGGTGGGACGTAGCCCAGTGGTAAAGTGCTCACCTGATATATAGTCAGTCTAGGATCGATCCCCGTCGGGCCCATTGGGCTATTTCTCGTTCCAGCCAGTGCACCACAACTGGTATATCAAAGGCCATGGTATGTGCTATTATGTCTATGGGATGGTGTGTATAAAAGATTCCTTGCTAAAATGGAAAAATGTAGTGGGTTTCCTCTTTAAGATTATATGTCAGAATTACCAAATGTTTGACATCCAATAGCCAATAATTAACACATCAATGTGCTTTAGTGGTGTCATTAAACAAAACAAACTTTTAACTTCTTATTTTTATGCAAGTTACTGGACATTTACTGGCTGTTGTACTTGCAGGAGGTAATAGCAGATGATGATGGTGTTTAAAACAAAATAAACTTTATCTTTCTACATAAGTTACAGGACGTTTGCTGACTGTTGAACTTGCAGGTGGTAATAGCTGATAATGATCAATATACAAACTTTACGTTATTTTTACATTAAGTTACTGGATGTTTGCCGACTGTTGTACTTGCAGAAGGTAATAACAGATGATGATCAGCATACTTTCACTAGTCATTAAGCAAAACAAACTTTACGTTATTTTTATGTAAGTTACTGGATGTGTGCCGGCTGTTGTTCTTGCAGGAGGTGAAGCCGAACATGACGGAGCAGCTGGAGGATCTGAATCAGCCGATGGACAAGTTGCTGGAGGAGCTGATGGACGGCGACATCCTCGTCTTCCAGCGAGACGAGCCCGACCTGGAGTCAGGAAACTATGACCTTCCTTACGCCAAAGATTACTTCAGGTATGCAAACTATGACCATCCTTACGCCAAGGACTACTTCAGGTACGCAGACTGACCTTCCTTACGCCAAGGACTACTTCAGGTACGCAGACTGACCTTCCTTACGCCAAGGACTACTTCAGGTACGCAGACTGACCTTCCTTACGCCAAGGACTACTTCAGGTACGCAGACTGACCTTCCTTACGCCAAGGACTACTTCAGGTACGCAGACTGACCTTCCTTACGCCAAGGACTACTTCAGGTACGCAGACTGACCTTCCTTACGCCAAGGACTACTTCAGGTACGCAGACTGACCTTCCTTACGCCAAGGACTACTTCAGGTACGCAGACTGACCTTCCTTACGCCAAGGACTACTTCAGGTACGCAGACTGACCTTCCTTACGCCAAGGACTACTTCAGGTACGCAGACTGACCTTCCTTACGCCAAGGACTACTTCAGGTACGCAGACTGACCTTCCTTACGCCAAGGACTACTTCAGGTACGCAGACTGACCTTCCTTACGCCAAGGACTACTTCAGGTACGCAGACTGACCTTCCTTACGCCAAGGACTACTTCAGGTACGCAGACTGACCTTCCTTACGCCAAGGACTACTTCAGGTACGCAGACTATGACCTTCCTTATGCCAAGGACTACTTCAGGTACACAAAGTATGACCTTCCTTGTGCCAAGGACTACTTCAGGTACGCAAAGTATGACCTTCCTTGTGCCAAGGACTACTTCAGGTACCCAAACTATGACCTTCCTTGTGCCAAGGACTACTTCAGATAAGCAAAGTATGACCTTCCTTGTGCCAAGGACTACTTCAGGTACCCAAACTATACCTTCCTTGCGCCAAGGACTACTTCAGGTACACAAACTATGACCTTACTTGCGCGAAATTTCTGTATTTTGAGATTTGCTTGGTACAGTAAATGTTATTAACATGATACCGATATTGAATGATAGATACGGTATACCGCTCAGGTCTACAAGCCACGCAGAATGCCAGTATTTTTATAATGATACTGCTGGCCTCAACTTAGTCACTCATAAAAATCTCCATTCCCGTTTTTTCTTGACCATAATTTTTTTTTTTTTACAATACTGAAATGATGGGTCGAGTTAAAAACAAATGAAAACTTTTGTAACGGATATTCTTCATTCAAATATTCAATCGCTTGTAAAAAAAAAAAAAAAATGTGCATAACTGTAAATAGATAGTTACTGTATAATACTTTATTTTCGCGTGAAATTTATTTTCGCGTTTTTCGCATGTGAATGAAATTCGTGAAAATATATTCCACGCGAAAATAAACTTTTTATAATGGCCGACAAAAAAAAAAAAAAATATGTAGTCTCGTTCAACTATACCACATTAGTTTCCGATGCACAAGGCTAGTAGTAACAAAGCAGTGCTCCCTCCTGTCACGGAACAAACCACAAAACACAAAAGCTGTTTAAAACTTTAAATCAAGAACACGATTGTAAGTACATACATGATAATAAAACAATACTAATGCTAAAAAGCTTTATGCTGTTTTCCTTCGCATGTGCTAGCGATCAGTTCATCGGACAGAGTCAACACGTGTTCAACGACGGAAGTAAACCTGCATTATCACAGTAAATCCGGACTTGGGCTATGTTCAGATGTTTCACAATTTTATTTTTATTTTTGGCCTGTTAGCCAATCACAAACTGTTTTGACCTAGTATTTTGACGGCAATAAATATTGTTTCAATCAAACTTAAGTTTCTGAGTACTAGTAGCTTGTGCCTTCAAATTTTGTTTCGTTTGTTTTCGGTTTTTGTTTTTATAACAATTATAAGGACAATAAAGTCTTGATTGGTTAAAGCAAGAAAACTATTGTTTTATGTGTATAGCACTCGCATGTACATGTAGGATTAGTTCTACAGATTAGCGTAACAACCGGCAAAACTAAGTTCCGTTTTCAAAACAAAATTATTGACATCTGTACTTTTTTTTATTATTGATGGGGGTTGGGAGATTCGCGAAAATAAATGTTCGTGAATTGACCCATTTTCATTAAATCGCTAAAATTTTATATGCCAATCTATGATGGGTCGTATTATGGTATGGCGTTGTCTGTCCGTCTGTTAACTTTTTCTTGTCTGGACCATATCTTGCATACAGATGCATACAGGACCATCAAACCTCACATGTAGGAACAACCTGGGATGGCAGTATGTCGCGTACTATTACTAGGTCACTGTGACCTACTTTTCAGTCTACTGCACATAACAGTAAATCCTTGTCCAGATCATATCTTGTTTTATTTTTTTGTTGGAACAGATAGAATATTATTACTGCTTAGATTTCAAATGGTGTGTTGACAACTGATTTGTTTTTCACTTTCAGAGATCTGTATTACCGAGTTGAGGTCATATTCTGTGATAAGCAAAATTCTAATGATACCGGTTTCCCCTTAGAATTGTCACTAAAAATGAACTATGACCAAATGGCACACAGTGTAGCAAATCATCTCGGCACGGATCCTTACATGTTGCAGTTCTACAAGAGCCAAGGGTATGCTTTAGTTTACATTCTATTAGACAAATTAGAGACGTATCTTATAAAACAGGAATGGTCATTTATCATTGTAAACTGATGGCGAGTGTGTTCTGTATTGTGATTGGTTAATTACATTCTTTTTCCGGGATCAAATGAAAATTGCAATTGGAACAGACGAAGTTGATGATTCAAGGCTCTATAGTTAGATTGTAGCCAGGTATTTTTTTCAAGAAATACCAAATATACAGTTAGTTTCTTAGAAAAAGGATTCAGTTTACAATGGACATAATCATATTGAGTTTTTAGATTTGCGGATGTTATTGTCTGTTTGATGCCCGCAAATGTTTCATTTGTGGGATCAAATAGACAACACTTGCAAATCTGAAAACTCAATATGGTTATCTCCTAATTGATAAATTGAGTTAATGAAAATTTGTAATGTCATTTAAAAACTAACTGTAGAAAGTAAAAAGAATCATGTCATAGAAATATTTGGTATGTAGTTTTCATGCTTCTACAAAAAAACTTGTAGTAATGTCTCAGTAAGTTGTGCTTCGATGTTTATTTTCATTTATAATATGTTGGTAGAGGGAAGATGGAGTTTCACAAAATCTTTTAATTTTGTGTTTACATAGTATTTTTATTTATTTTTATGCTATCTTGAATCAAAAGAAAGTGATTAAAACAGTTTGACTAATTTTTCTTATTCAGATACAGAGATGGTCCAGGGAACCCCATCAAGTGTACATATGAAGGTTCTTTGAAGGATCTACTCATCTACTCGAAGCCCAGGCAACCCAAGAAAATCTATTATCAACGGGTATGACAGTTTACCATCGTCTGCATAGTAATGAAATATTAAATTACCTCTCTGTGTTTAATATCTAGTCTCATTTTGAATCTTATAAAAGCCAGAATTATTTTGGTGTTGAAATGCTTAAAAAATATATTATTATAATTATTATTATTTTCTTTATAGTTGAGCATCAAGATCAATGAACTGGAAAATCGGAAACAGTTCAAGTGCGTCTGGGTGAACAGCAGGTTAAAAGAAGATGTAAGTACTCGGTGATTGGAATTGGGTAAAGAAATAATTTAGAAATGTTGTCACGGTGCTGTGAGCAAGAGACGTAATATCAGAATTAGTTACTAGGCAAGTATAAATAATTTGCATTAGCAGTATCTGATCCCACCTACCTACTAAGTTTAATTTTTTTTAAATATAAAAAAATTGTATGGTAGGTTTTTACCCCATCTATCCCTAAGTTTAATTTGTAACAAATAAAATTGTATGGTGGGGTGAGGTGGGGTTTTTTATAGTAAGATTTAACCTTGTTTTTACTCTGTTCACAGAAAGAGTTGGTGTTGTATCCTGTCAAGTGTGGTAGAGTTCGGGATCTGTTGGAAGAAGCACTCAAACAGCTCGAACTGGACAGCAATGGCGTAGGGTCTGGTAAACTCAGGTAAGAGTTACTCATAATGATATACAGGGGACCATATCTCGAAATCTTATGTCCATTCATATGGGGGGGTTTTCACCAAGGTAACTAATTGTTATCAAATTTTGACTACTATTTGATTCTTAATGTGCTCAGCATCTAGTGTCCAAAAATCAGTTTAAAAGTGTTTGTATTAGTTTGCAGCATGTAATTTTAAAATGTAAAACATCGGCACATAAATAATTGGAGGCTTGTGTGAATTAAATGTTGCATAACTGACCAAACAGCGTGCATAATTTGTAATTGGATATAAGCTGAAAACTGAAATGAAATAATTAAGCAACATTTGAAAATCGCCATCAGTTCAATTGTGCGATTAAATTATTTAATGTACATAAGTTTTGTTTTACTTGGCTTTTAAATGGCAAATAGTTTATCATTGTTTGACTTTGCAGTTGTCTCCATTTACTTTTGGATAGTGTAATCATCACAATATTTACATTAAATTCAACTTCACATGGGATTTTTTTTCCCACCTGTCTCTAGGTTATTAGAGATTATTAGCAACAAGATATTTGCCATCCAGAAGGAGGAGGAACAACTGGACAGTCTGAATGCGGCTGGTACAAAAACATACAGGGTTGAGGAGATCCCCAAAGATGAAGAAAATCTGGCCGACGATGAAATACTGATCCCGGTGGCACATTTTCACAAAGTAAGGCAATGTTCATAATATGTTCAGGTTACTATTGTTTGATTAACAATAGCAGGTGGGGTTTTTTTTATTAATGCTCTGATGGTTTTAATTGGTAAATAGAGAATAAAGGTTTACAATATTTAAGTTATAGTGACAGATATTCAAGTTGGTGCTTCAGAAAATATAACCAATGATAAAATCCTGATCCAGGTGGCACATTTTCACATAATAAGGTGGTGGTCATAATATGTTTAATTGTCACTCTCACATAAGCCACACAATATTTATGGAGCTCGTTTGAAAATTATTTTGTACACCTTGCTCTTGTGCAGGAAATAACTCACTACATAAATTTCGAAGGCACTCCCTCCCACTCATGCAATTATCTCCAAATGCGTAGCCAGCATGAGGCAGATGAGGCGCTTGCCTCGTCTGGAATTTCCCCAGATTTATTTTATTTTTCCCCAGGGGCCTAATTCATTAAACTCTTGCAACTTTGTGATCTCACAGTGCAATGCTAAAAGACTTGCAAAGAGGATGCTTTGTTGTCTAGCAGAGCCTAAAAGATCTTTGTGATTTAGGCCCCAGATCTCTTAGTTTGGGTTACAGAATGAATTTTTGCATTATTTGAGTTATAATGAAATATATACTACCTCTGTTTTTAGGAAGTGTTCTCCACATTTGGTGTCCCATTCTTATTAAAAGTGAAGCATGTAAGTATTTATTTATATTTATTTTTATTTGTATCACAGCCGTTATTGCTATCTTTCATGTTCTACCTAACGTACTAATTAGGTTTCAAGTGTAAGGCTTTGTTTATCTCAGTTTATTCCTTATAAACTTCTTCACATTTAATGGAGTTACGGAGTTATTGTTAAGTTAATATTAAATGCTTAATTAATATTGTTATAGAAACAACATGTTTGCTTATGTTACTGCAAATGCATACAAAGCTTGTGGTATGTAATGAACAAGCACCAAATTTGCTGTGTGGTTATCGCAGTATTTCTTTTTAAAGACTACTATTTTTGTTTAATCAGTATTCTAGACTTATATCAGAAAGGTTGTAAAAAAGATACAAGCAGATAATTGTTCCAGTTTAATGTATTGGAATATTTGTTTTTAGAATGAAACATTTGCATCAGTAAAAGAGAGAATACGAAAAAAACTTGATATCCCAGATAAGGAGTTTGAGAAGGTAAGAGTTTGTTAAATTAAAGGGCTCAAACCCAGATCATTCTAATATCAATTATGTTTAAAACAAAACCAAAAATAGAAAAACAAAACCACTAATAACCTAATTATTATATTCTATAAAAGACATTAATATTAATAAGTGAAATTCAGAACTGATTTACTTAAAAAAAAATTATTATTACTTTGAATATATTCTAAGTAAAACCGTAATATTTTAACAGGTCCATTCATCCAGCTTTATGAAAACACATTCAATTGACAATTTTGAATGACTGAAAGGTCTAAAAACAAGGATGAAAAATATCTGGAAACTGTTTGTCCTTTTCGTTAAAGAAAAGCTCCCAATAATTCCCTTTCTTTCTTTTTTTTTTAATAATACCTGTGAAATTTTCGGAAATTTTATTTGTCACTTTCTTCTCTCTGTTAGAAAGCATTACAGGTACTTCATACTGAGAAAGAATTGGGTGTGTCTTCGAATTGAATCGACTTGCTTGCTTTGTGTATTTCAGTACAAGTTTGCCGTTGTTGTCATGGGGAGACAGGAATACATACCCGACGACGAGGATGATCTCAAAGTGAATCTTACACAGTTTCTGCCACACAGTGTACCAGGTGGGTGAAATAATTGAAATCCAAAATAGTTTGGGTTTTATTTAATATGTTCTTAATCCAGTCGTCGGAGAAAATGCATATTCCCGACAATAAAGAGTAATAAATATTCTAATATAAGACCCAAACAAAGCATAGATATGTTTCTTGTGATGTTCCCGACATCAACATTTACGGACCAATTAAAAAAAAAAAAAAAAATGAAATAAAGAAATTAAAAAAAGAAAAGAAATTAATGTGATGTTGATAAATACATAATGTGACATGCAGTTAAGTCTGAAAACCGGTCATATATGTCTTACCCACTAGATTGTAGTAGCTAGCTTTTGCACAGGGCTAGAAAATTCTGTCAAGCCCTAGGCTTGAACAACTAAATATGCTTCCATAAACCTCAGCCCTCATAAAAAATCTACACATTTTGTCCCTTGGTTGGAATTGCCGTATCAACAGTAATAGATTCTGTAAATTTTTCCAAAGGGAAATTTTAATCATATTTTTACATTTCTCCAGGTAGATATTATATATGATAGCAGTAACATGTCACATGGTCGCAGCGTTTTTCTTATCTTTATCCACAATTTTGGCTCTCCTTATATGATTGAGCAATAATACAATGTGCACTTTCTTAAATAATATGCATTTATTTTATTCATATGCGCCATGTACTAAACTGTTAGTATAAATTTCATTACAGGCGGTGGAATGCAAGCCCGTCCATGGTTGGGGCTGGACCACGTGAACAAAACACCCAAGCGTTCACGCTACAACTACCTAGAGAAAGCCATCAAGATCCACAACTGATACAGATGTTTCTGGGATGAGCCCAGAGGATTTTTTAACTTACCTACTGCACACCCTGAAATCTCCTATGCCATCATCTATCTTGGCTGTAGGTCGCGGTTCTGCCGACCTGTCGACGGGAATATCTTCTCAGTCTCTTGTAACATCTGTTGGAAGCGTGATGATTGATCGCGGTACCAGAGCGAGCTACAAACTGTGGGTTTTTTTGTACTTTTTAATCAACACTCAACAATTATCAAAAAAATTTAATTTGTAAAGCAATGTATTGTTGTTGAGTATATGTAGTGTCGGAAGGGATTGCTTGAGCAAAGTGAGACTCTCAAAAGTTCTGTGGTGTCGAATGGATGTACATACTTTGAGAAACTTTTTTTTTCTTTTTTTTCAATTGCTGTTGATGCATATTCGTGTGGCTTCAACAGCTTAACGCGTTCATTAAATCGGTTGCAAGTGCCAGTTTTGAATGTTACATCATTTATTTTCATTTGTGTTTGAATTGTTCTCTCTGTGTTGATGTCCAGTTCAGTACAGCATGTTTACTGAAATTTATGGCGATGTTCTATGGGTCCGTGTTGAAGATGAACTGAGCACTGATTCCAGCCAGGAAGAGTGTTTGATTTAGATACTGCTATGAAAAAGGGATGGACATGAAAATGTGATCTAAATTGTATATTTTGACAGATGCACAAAGTAATTCAAAGTAACCCATGGACTCGGTTTTTGTTGTATTTGCAGCAAAACGTTAAAAACAGTGCTTGTTTTAGTCAACACTATGTTTTGCTTTTACTGTTCATTTAAAAGTCTCAAAAGTCTGTTGAACGGACATTGTATGCAAGTTGTTTTTAGGGATAAATATTATTGTACAGAAAGAAAATAATGTATGTAGTTCGGACAGTTTTTACATATCAACTAGGGCTGAATGACAAAACCATTTTTGCAGATGAATTGAAAGACTAAATGGTATTATTTTTTGCTGTCAACTGTGGTTGCAATGACCACTCTTGTGCCATAACCACATTCTCAGTATTTTGTTAATAGCATGACATGGGGCCCAGTTTCGATCAATGGACTCCTGTGTCGACTGGATAAACATACATAGTTAAAATTTGTGTCCGTTTATAGTCTTATTATTTACTTTATCTCTTGTCTGATTGCAGCTTTTTCTAACTAAAATTTCAAGTTTGCTTCTTTATTTTTTAAAACATTTTTTGGCATCAGATTTTTATGGTCATTATTGTAGTGTTAATTTCAAAATAATGCTTGGATTATCTTTGTCAAAAGAAAGAAAGTCACATTTTTGTTTTTTCACACCATATATTAAACTTACATAAAATTTGCTATAGGAAGTACTTTCTACAAATGTGGTCCCTGCAGGTCACGATTGGCACTAAATTTCAGGTCGGTAAATGTAGATTAAAACAATTAATGTTATGACCCAGACTTTCAAAAGTGCTAATCTAAAACCTTAATAACTAAGCAGCTGCATGCAAACTAGTTTTAAAGCTTACACATTTTTTTTTATTACGGCCTAGCATTATTTATACTTCAGTGAACTTTTAAGTGATAAACTGATAAAATAACATAACCAGCTCCAAGTTAAATGTAAAAATTTCAGTAATAAGAAGACCAGTATATGCAAATATCAGTGGTGCTCATTGCCACTGGAGTTACAAGTAGGTATGATTTATTTTTATATTGTACTATTGGAATTGTTCCTTGAATTTGAAAAGAAATTTATTTTACACACACATACATACATATATATAAATATACATGTTTGGAGGGGTTTTTTTGTGGGGTGGAGGAGGCATATTGGCATTATAAATATTTTTCATTGATACAAAACATTTGACTTGCAAATTAATCTTCTTTTTAATGCAAAAAATAATAATGAATTGGTTATAAAAAAAAGTTAACATTAAGAAAAAACCCACACCCAAAAACATTTCTGAATATAAATGTAATAAAAATGTTAACTCATGATTTTCATTTTTTTTTTTTTAGGTTTTTAGCCAAACATTTTCTTAACATCACAAGCCAAATTGTTCTAAGAAATGATAGAAGACTCCAAACCGTTAAATATAATTTGATGCTAAAGAACATATTTTAAGAAGCTTCTGTGGATAAAAAAAAAACAGAAAAAAAACAAACAAAAGAAATATAACTATAAATTTTGAAATCCCTAAATTTCTGAAATAACTTTAAAAATGTTGTATAAAATACCTATTTAATGTAAATATTAAATAGTTTAGTTAAATATCATTGCATTTACAGTGTATAGAGCATGAATTGGCTATAAAAGTTCTAAAGCATACTTGCAATATGAAATTATAACATATTTGAGCCACATTTTACCAGTATTCTAAAATTGCTTAACCACGTACAATGGTCTAAACTACACAAAAATAAAACATTTAAAAAGATGATCCAAAATGTAATATTGATGACAAAACCAAAATATTTAACACATCTTCATGGACTAGTTTCTAAAATAAGGGTTTGTAAATTGTTGATCCTTTCACTCCAACAAACCTTTTACAAACTGGTTTGCTTGTTATGGTTTTATTCATTTAAAAAAAAAAAAATCTCATTTTGTTTTGTAATTTAAATGTCTGGTTAATATATTATGATTAAAATGGTCAATTGCAGGGCTCACTGCACTTTGTTACTAGTTATGAATAGTTAAAGAACTTCTTATGTTTGTGTTTTCACAATCCATCAAGAGGCATGTTCAGGAAGGCAAGCAATCGCAGTTGTTTGCTATACTGGTTTTTGCGCCCAGCAATAGATTAATTTGATATGATAAAACACGATGGTACCAGTCAAGTTCTCGAGCATTTGGCCTGAACACACCATAGATCATTTACTTTTTGAACAGTGATCCCTAGATTTACATCATTTGGTCCAGTCAAGGTTTTTTCTCTCGTTTGAAACTGAAATAAAACATTATTATCAAATAGCTGGAGTGAAAGGTTTAATGCAGTCCATATAATTAATTCTTGTTGAATCTTTCCTTTTCTTTCATGTTTTATAAAGTGTTTTTTCTTATTATAAAATGTTTAAAAAAAAATAAAAAATTGTTCTGTGGATGTGAAATTACCTGCATTTAGCAACTTTTTTTTTATTTATTTATTTTTCCCCCCAAGCTTTAAACATAATTCCTAGCAAATCTGGCATGAACTTTATCTGTGATGAAAGAAGAATGTTCTAGGTGTATGAGAAATTGACAATAAAATGCTCAACAAAAAATACATATTGTTATTGTTTGTGCATGTTGACTCAAATATTCAAGAGATGCATATAACACAAGGATCAATGACCATGATTCTCCGGTTGAAAACATTTTTTTTTCTTTTTTCTTTTTTTGTATGCAGTTAATGTTTGTACACAATGTCCTGGGTACACATCAGAGTCCAATTTCAGAAAACATCGTAAGCCTAGTTTTGCATGTAAACGTAAATCTCGGACTAAACCACAATTCTTATTACTATTATAGTACATGTACAACAAATATACTTAGAAATACACATAAAATTTCATTTTCTTTTGTCCTTGAAATGCTTCATTTTCCTTAATGATGTAATTTTCTTCATGGAATAGATGCCAAACACTTGTAAATGTATGCCCGGTATAGCTGCTAGTCGCAGACGTAAACTTAACGATGTTTTGTGAAATGGGCCCGTTATTTAAGTTGTTGAAGACACTGATGATTAATTTAATCACCAATTCGTTTAAACTACTCTGGTTATTGTAGTAGTCAATCTGTTGGCTTTAGGAGTGGGATATAGCTCTGTCAGTAGAAAGTTTGTTTTGTTTAATGACGTCATTAGAGGATCGATTGATCGGCTACTGGAGGTCAAACATCTGGCAATTCTGATTCAGTCATCAGAGTAAACCCGCTACATTTTTCTGTTAGCAGCAAGAGATCTTTTATATACACTTTCCCACAGACCGGAAAGCACATACCATGGCCTTTGACCAGTTATGGTGCACTGGTTGGAACGAAAAAAGCCCCAATCAGTTGAATATATCTGCCGAGTTGGTTTGAACCTGCAATGCAAGTGCTCAATTGACTGAGCTAAATCCTCTTGTCGTGAGAGCCCGAGGTGCTTGGGTCAAAGAATCAAATCCCCTCTGGACCTATTCTCTGATTGGGTTTTTTTTCCCCCTTTCAACCAGTGTCCCATGATTGGTGTATCAAAAGATGTGGTAAATGCTGTCCTGTCTGAAAAAATACATTTAAAAGATCTTTTGCTACTTAATGTAAAAAATAAAGCAGGTTTCTTTCAATGTGTCACAAATATTTACGGTTATATGGCATCAGACATATGGTTACGGCCCACACAGATTTTGTGAGGAAACCTGCTGTCACCACTACATGGGCTACTCTTTCCGATTAGCAGCAAGGGATCTTTTATTTTCGCTTCCGACGGGCAGGATAGCACAAAACATGGCCTTTGATTAACCAGTTATGGATCACTGGTCGGTGCAAGTGGTTTACACCTACCCACTGAGCCTTGTGGAGCACTCACTCGTTGGTTTGGAGTCTGTATCTGGATTAAAAATCCCATGCCTCGACTGGGATCCGAACCCAGTACCTACCAGCCTGTAGACCGATGGCCTAACCACTACGCCACCAAGGCCAGTCGTGCTCTAATGGTGTCATTAAACAAACAAGCCATTGGTTTTAAATCTAGTTGGTTCTGGGTTCGTCAGACCTGTCAACCCTCCCGGATTCCGCGGGAGTCTCCCGGTATTTGATCAAATCTCCTTTCACCTGTGCAGGAGAACAATTTATCCTTTTAAATGACATTTTTTGTAAGCATAAAAAAAAATCGTTCCTCTTTTGTCAAAATAACATAAGGGAAGTAACTCTGCCTTTTTTTCTCATTCGGAAAATGTCGACTACTTTCGGTTTCTGAAAATGTAACAAACCGAATTGTTCCGACTGTTTAACCTTTGCCGAACTGAGAATTGTGGGATAGCCTATTTATATTGTTCAAAATTCAACAGGCTGTGTATTGAAATTCAGTGTTGCCATATATAAAACTATCCAATTTAGTTCTAATAACACCTCTGAATTGTAAAATGTCTTCCCACTGGATTACATAATGCAACTATGACAAATCTGAACTGCCAGACTCACGAGTTGACAGCGATACACACGATCATGACGATGCATGTTAAAATCATGTCACGGCAAGATCATGAAAAGACCAATTAACCGTTTGTTTCCTAGTACTGAAAGTTAGTTTGTTTTGTTTAACAACACCACTAGAGCACATTGATTTATTAATCATCGGCCATTGGATGTCAAACAATTGGCAATATAGTAGAGAAAACCTATTACATTTTCCCCATTAGTAGCAAGGGATCTTTTATATGTACCATCCTACAGACAATACCAGTTGTGATGAACTGGCTAGAACGAGAAATAGCCTGATGAAGATCGATCCCATCCCATCAGGTGAGTGCTTTATCACTGGGCTACATCTCGTCCATGAAAGGAAGAAGGAATGAAATATTTTATTTACGGTTATATGGTTAAGGACTACACAGATATTGAGAGAGGAAACCCGCTGTTGCCACTTCATGGGCTACTCTTTTCGATTAGCAGAAATGGATCTTTTATATGCACCATCCTACAGAAGGGTAGTACATACCACAACCTTTGATATACCAGTCGTGCACTGGCTGGAACGAAAAATAGCCCAATGGGCCCACCTACAGGGATCGATCCCAAACCGACGAACACTTTACCACTGGGCTGCGTTCTGCCCCATGAAAGGTAGAAGTAACTTTATTGGCTGTCAAACATTTGGTAAATTTGACATATAATCTTTGAGGAAACCTGCTACATTTTTTTCATTTGCAGCAAGGGATCTTTTATATGCACCATCCCACAGACATGATAGCACATACCACGGTCTTTGATAACGAATGAGAAATGGCCCACTGATGGGGATCCATCCTAGACCAACAGCATATCAGCCAAGAGCTCTACCACTGGGCTATGTCCTTCCCCCCCCCCCCCCCCCCCCAATCGTTATTAAAGTAAAACTTAATCTGTAATATTACATGATAAAGCTACACACAAAACTGAAGCTTAATATCTTGAGGCATTGCAAAAAATAAGTCTGGAAAACCAATTTCAAAGCCATAACTCAAAAATAGGTAAATCATCATCTGCCAAACTTTATCTGTGATAAAGCTATACAGTGTTTGCTCAATATCGCAAGGCAATGTAAAAAAAAAAAAAAAAATTAAATCCGGAAAACTACATGTGGGACAGATGGATGGACAGACAGACATGACAGAGAGACAGACATGACTGAGAGCGACAGACAGAAGGACGGAGTAGTTCATCAAAATTAACCTCTAGTGCAAGTACTTGCATTCGAGGTTAATCTTGATGAATTAAAGGATGGAGATGAAAGGAAGGAAATGTTTTATTTAAGGACACAACACATTTTATTTATGGTTATATGGCGTCAGAGAATTATTTAATAACTAATAGTATGAAGTTAGTGAATTCACAAATCCACTTTTTATAGAATCTCCACTAAAAGCATGTTAAAAACTGAATGAAATGCGAAAGCACCTCCTAGAGATCCACAATGAATAGAAAAGTCAATATTAAATTCATTAGTTTAATGGTACCAGAGCAGCAAAAGTAAAAAAGAAACCAAAAAAAAGAGACAAGCATATGGGTTTATTTGTTTGCATTGGGGTCTTTTTTTTGGGGGGGGGGGGGGGGGGGGGGGGGGGGTTGGTTCATACTTTATCCAACATGAAATACCAGTACTTGTGACTTGTTCACCAATTACATGTATATCCATGTCTAAGTTTGTAAATGTGTAATTTCAACATGAAAAGGAATGAACTGCAGTGGAAAATGAACAGTCAACAACACGATCATGTAATTTTTTTATTCCTAAATATATCTTTTGAATGTTCAACAAATTTAACAATGTGCCAATACATTATATTATGCAACATTGTTTGCCAATAAAATGCAGCCTTTTATATTTAAATTTAAGAATTAAAAATGTGATAATAACAATGCAGTTGGGTTTTACTATAACAAAAAGGTTTGTTCCAAACATAATTTATCTGATTACCAGGTAATGTTGTCTTATTCCACCAGTGTGCGATTATTCTATGCTAATTTAAAGCAATAAATGTCCCCAACATAATATATCTCCTAAGTTCAAGGGCCATAACTCTGTCAAAAAAATGGGTCAAGACCGATAAAAGGAAACTTGATCGGAAATTCTATATAATAAAGCTATATATTTAATTTTAGTTCAATATCTTGAAAAAATTAAAATAATAAAAAATCAGAAAAATTATATGTGGATCAGACATAAAACCTATAGTGCCCTCTGATTGGATTGGTAGGGGACTAATAATTGTGTAGCAAAATGTTGACTATTGACCATTAGGGAGAAACACAACATGGTAATTACAAATACACAGTATCAGTGGCAAGAGGCCAAAATTACTGCAACAACACATAATACAGGAACTGAAATAATTATTAAAAAAAAGAAATGTTTTATTTAACAACGCACTCAACACATTTTATTTACGGTTATATGGCGTCAGACATATGGTTAAGGATCACACAGATTTGAGAGGAAACCCACTGTCGCCACTACATGGGCTACTCTTTCCGATTAGCAGCAAGGGATCTTTTATTTGCACTTCCCACAGGAAGGATAGCACAAACCATGGCCTTTGTTGAACCAGTTATGGATCACTGGTCGGTGCAAGTGGTTTACACCTACCCATTGAGCCTTGCGGAGCACTCACTCAGGGTTTGGGGTCGGTATCTGGATTAAAAATCCCATAACTCTACTGGGATCCGAACCCAGTACCTACCAGCATGTAGACCGATAGCCTAAGCATGAGGCTGGTGAAATAATTATAAAGTCTGGTAACCCATGTACAAGTTACCTATGCCTAATAACCCTAACAAGGGCCTTGTACAGCAGGGGTGCACAAATAGAAAATATTTCACTAACCTTTTTACTAATTGCCATTTAAAAATTCTGCCCATTTTCAACACTACCCTCTCTCCCCCCCCCCCCCCCCTCCCCCATAGGCGTGTTCGAAACCCTAGTGGTATATGGGCATGTTAAACTAGTCATCATCATTATCATCACTAGCCGGACCAGAACCAACTAAACTTTACTAGCCCCAAAAGAATTTCTATTAGTTCGCCAGCTTATAGAACAATATTACTGTTTAACAATATTATAATATAACACCGTCTCCACTTCAAATTATATGTTATTAAGTGCCCTTGGTAAGTGTTAAACATCACGTGGCAAACGAAATCAAGCCCCATACCTTGTTTGACAAATCAATACATTTTAAAAATATTCCGATATAAATGTTTTGACATGTCTTTTATATAGATTGACAAAATTCAAGTGACATCCAGCGCAAGTATTTAACAGAACAATCTATTCAAAACCCCCGCGGCAACATACTTTCAACATAAACAAGCAATTTCTGGGAAGTGTTGACCTTTGACCGGCCCTCTTTCCATCATCTATTAGTCAGAAAAAGAGAGATCACCCATCAGACTGGTAGTTGCATTTTTTAACTCGTCCGTCAGAATTTTTACTTGCATTTGGCGAGCAGGCGAGTACTTTCTGCACCTCTGTACAGGTTATGATAAATTACAGGCCTGGTAACCTATAGGTTACGACACACTCATGAAGGTTACAAGTTCCAGGGTTTGACAAATCCACCAGCCCTCAGTTCTGGCTAGTCAATTTTTGGTCTGGGCTAGTGTAGATTATCAACTGTATTACTATATTACATAGGACACTAGCAAAAGCCTTCTCGGACAGCTAGTGACCTTCTCAAACACTGCAAGTTCCAGTATCATTCCTTCACAAACATGCCAATACTTTTTTTTATTCATTCATATCATTGTTCATGTATTGATACTTTGTTTGTGTAATTAATATTTAAACCACACACATTTTATCAAAATATAGGTGGTGTTTTCCGAAAGATTCGTGGAGAATGAAGTTACCGTTCTTCACTTTCTTGACATGTGGTAACCTGGGTCCTAATTCACTAAACTCTCACAACTTTGCGATCTTGCAGTGCAATGCTAAAACACTTGCAAAGAGGATGCTTTGTTATCTAGCAGAACCTAAGAGACCTCTGTGAATTAGGCCCCTGGTAACCTAAATGACTGTTCTAGACTTTTTTTTAAATGCCTGACACTACTCTTTTTTTTTCTTGAAGTAGAAAGTGTGATTTTATTTTTCGTTGTCCACTTCATTACACCTACTATTTTGAAACAAGACATTTCTCAATTATCTAAAGAAGCCTCTTCAAAATACACCTTAAAATAAAACAAACAGCACCTTTTCACGGATAAAACGGAAAGACGGGCCCTAAATCTACTTCTTGCCAAAATTCCCAACATGATTCTCTATGCATTTTTATTGTTCCATTCAATTGCACGATAAACTAATACTACTATTCCATTCATATTGTCCAAGACAGACAAGAAATGAATTAATGCATGAACAATATCTCATGACAAAAGAACAAGGCTGTGTTTTAGATGAGTTCCTAATTTGTTTCTTTCTAGAAATTAAAATGGTTTTGTTTTAGGTAATTGTTCCATCTTCAGGGTTCTTCTTCACGTGATTATGAAAGTACAGCAGGAGAAATTGATGATAAAAACTGCCGACAACTGGCAATAATCACTGGTAATCAACTAAAAACCAAGAACTCTGCATCTTTGCATTGGTCAGCTAAAAATAGCTATCGTCGCTGAACAAAGAAAACTTTGGATCTTACATTTTTAATGTTTTTCAGTAGGCTACAAAAACTGTTTTGTTACAAGCTCTTTCAGGTGTTAGAAATGTCTTTTAACCTTCTGACTACTGCAGGCGAGATATCTCGCCCGACGTCACGTCAGTCGATATACTGTACACTGTATACAGTGCATTCCCCAATTCATATTTCCCGCCGTTTTGCACACGACACTCAACGGAAACGGAAATATAATTGAAGAAAAAAGATTTTTTTTCAAAATGGTGGTTTTTGTTTTGTTTTCGGCAAGTATTTTCGCTTGACAACAATGGCGGCACGTCGCGGTAATTTTCAGGGATCGATAGCTGATTGTAACAGCTAATTTGATAATAAATTTGATCGTTTTACCAACAACGAAAATTACCAAATATTGCAATATGAATTGTAGTTCGGGTTTTAAAAAAAATTCTGGTCAGAAAACCACTGTTATCGGGAATAATGGACATAAATACTGGACAGCTGGCCACAAATGCCCGTAAGTAAACGCAACTTTTTCGATTTTTTGCCTAATTTTAATCACCATTAGCCGATCTAAAATAATAAAAATTACAAAAAAAGACACGAAAATAATACTTACCGATTCATATAAGAACTTTATTTCATGTATTTATGAAACATTTAAGTGAATATATGTGAGTAAAAATTATAAACTTGTACCCACTCAACGTGGTTTTTGTTAAAAATTAATCCAGTAGTCTAAAGGTTAAGAACTATAATATGAAAAATAAAGCCTTTATTCTTCATGTTATAGTTCTTAAAGAGCCATTTCTTACACTGAAACAGCTTGTAACAAAACATTTTCTGTTGTCTGCTGAAAAACATAAAAAATGCTGATACAAGGTTTTCTTTGTTCAGCGCCGCTCTGCTTTAGATGACTGTTGTGATCATCTTCTTCTCTTCCTTACAGGAAGCAAGTCATCATCACTGTCATCATCATCATCAATGACGATGCTCCGTTTTTCGACCGGTGTTTTCTTTGATTTCTGTCTGCTGCTTGTTGACGCATTCCGTCCAAGAAACATGTCATCATCTCCATCGGACAGGTCAATGATGTCATCGTCATCATCATCATCTCTGTAAAGACAAACAACATTTAAGGATTGTCTGTTCTTTTTTCTTTTTTTATGTTCATCAGGGTATGAACAACAAACAATCAACCACAAACTGTGTGAATCACCAACACAATAACACCCAATAAGACAAAGTACCAATATAAAGTGACGTCATCCGGGTATGAACAACAAATAATCAACCACAAACTGTGTGAATCACCAACACAATAACACCCAATAAGACAAAGTACCAATATAAAGTGACGTCATCCGGGTATGAACAACAAACAATCAACCACAAACTGTGTGAATCACCAACACAATAACACCCAATAAGACCAAGTACCAATATAAAGTGACGTCATCAGATACGACTTTCCATGATGTTATTTTAATGTTCATAGAGAAATGAACAAACTTGTGTTTCTATGGCTGGACCAATGAGATGATGTAAAATTGTAATAAATGTAATTAATTATATGACTTAGGATCAGATTGTGTGATTTCAAAACTAAAAGTCAAGAAACAAAATGGTAATAAAGAAAGAAAACAACATTTGACGAATGACAGTTGAGCACATTTTAAATTATGTCTATTTTGTTTTGTAGAAATGGCTGCTTCGACTATTGGTCAATAGAGATAAAGAGAGGAAACCCGCTGCCGTCACATAGGCTACTCTTAATGATAAGGCAGCAAGGGATCTCAATTGTTTTTGTTTTATGTCGTGAAAATCTTAAGACTTTTGCTAAAGGCTTCTTGAGTCTAGTTTTCAAGGTTTTAACCACAATGCAGTGCACAATATTTCATGTGGACCACTGTTCTGTTCGCATTTCAGTTACACAACATAAAATTAATGCAAACTGCCAACCAGTTAAGCAGTGAAATTAAACATTGCAAACTGCAGAAGATAACTAGTTTCAATGTAAATATGAAGAACTGATTAGGTTACACATACATAAATCACGTAACCGAACAATTGGTTACTTAAATAAAAATCAGGTCAACCGACTTCCGATTACCAAAATTTTTCGCCATATTGTCACACTTACTGGTATTTGCTCCCCGTTTTCTTCCAAGACCGTGATGATGAGGAAGACGTCCCAGAGGGTGCAAACACATCGGCTACTGACTTTAACCCTTTGTCCGACACCACCGGCTGTTTCTTTCCTCGAGAGCCACGCCCTCCGCCGCGACTCCCCCTACCTCCTCTAGCAGGCTCTCCTTCACCACTGCCCGCCCCCCTCCCCCGACCCCGTCCTCTCGTGCCCCTGCCTCTCCCCGTCACTGAGACGTCAGACTCGTTGTCAGAGTGGTCGCTGTCATTGTCAAACATATCGCTGTTTCTCGGCTGGGAGCGAACGTTCTTTAATGCCTCCTTCACGTCATCATCCTCTTCGTTCTTCTTCTTTCTATTTTCCTTGAATCTGTTGATTTCAACGTCGAGTACCTCCTCGTCAGCATTACGTAGCTTCAAATAATCCTTAAATAAAATAACAATTTTAAAACAGTTTTTAAATTTAAAGGGGATGTAATGTTTTAACAGGTTTACTTAATTCTGATAGGGGCGGGACGTAGCCCAGTGGTATAGCGCTTGCCTGATGCACAGTCAGTCTAGGATCGATCCCTGTCGGTAGGCCCATTGGACTATTTCTCGTTCCAGACTGTGCACAACTGATATATCAAATGCTGTGGTATATGACATCCTGTCTGTGGGATGGTGTATATAAAAAATATCTTGCAACTAATGGAAAAATGGTTTCCTCTCTAAAACTATATGTCAAAATTACAAAATGTTTGACATGCAATAGCCGATAATAAATCAATGCGCTCTAGTGATGATGTTAAAAAAACACTTGAACTTTAAGTCTGATACTTCTGGACTCAGATACTTGTAACATATGGGATGCTATTATCTTAATAATAAAAACATGTTTAGTTTAACAACACCACTAGAATACACTGATTATTGACTATTGGATGTCAGACATTTTTAGTTTAACAACACCACTAGAATACACTGATTATTGACTATTGGATGTCAGACATTTTATAATTCTGATAGTGTTCAGAAGAAAGTGACAACATTTTTCTATTAGCAGAAAGGAATCTTTTATATGAGTTTTTCCAGACAGGATAGCACATACCATGGCTTTTGATATACCACATGCGGAGCAGTGGTCGGAGAAGGGTACAAAAACTTAATGTGTTCACTGATTTTATGACCCAAGCACCTTAAGCGAACCCACTACCCACTGAACTACATCCTGTCCTGCTATTAACACTAAAAATGCACGAAGGATGTGGTTGTGTTTAGGGTCTCCACGAGTACTCGGGCACGGGCGAGTCTAACAGGACTCGAGTACTCGTATAAGGTGGAATACAGCAATGAGCAACGATAATACAATGGACAATGTAGGACAATAATTTCAGCAGTAGATAATCAACGATATAAGTTACACAATAATTATATGATCATCCGTCCATCCATCCATCACACTTCTAAAGGCAATACAATGGCATAATTTGGCGCCCATGTTCAGCGCTGGAATTAAGATGCATAATACTATTTTACTTTATTCCTTAGTCTCATTATCATCTAGGGTAAGTGTTGGGTACTCGGGTCTGGGTCGAGTTTGACCTTCGAGTACTTGAGTCCAATATTTTGTATTGGACTCGTGGAGGCCCTAGTTGTGTTGTCTTCTGCTCACATCAGTCTGGGTTTTTTATATTGTTATTGTGAACAAGGATGTTTGACCTCGATGTGAGCTCACCTACTAACAATCATTAATAGTAATAATATACTGATGGAAATCCTCATCCACATTATCAGGACATTACCGTGTTACTGGCAATCAGTGTACAGTACTGACATTAAATCCGACTTTTCATCTTTGTATTTTATACAGGCATAGTGATTTAAATTTGATTTCTTCATCTACATGTATAGTCCTTCCTACAAGGAATGACTTTTTTCATACTATGGAATTCACCACAAATTATTTATTTCTGAGCAGATTGTTTTTTTTAAATTGCATACAAAAATAGTGGGGGGTTTTATTGAAAAAAATACTTTTACTTATCTTTGTACAAACTGAAATTATTTACAAAAACATTTTTGTAGGAACATGGCACAGACTATAGTTGGGCGGGATGTAGCTCAGTGGTAGAGTGCTCGCTCAATGTGCGGTCGGTCTGGGATCGATCCCTGTCGGTGGGCCCATTGGGCTATTTCTCGTTCCAGCCAGTGCACCACGACTGGTATATCAAAGGCTGTGGTATGTACTACCCTGTCTGTGGGATGGTGCATATAAAAGATCCCTTGCTGCTAATCGAAAAGAGTAGCCCATGAAGTGGTGACAGCGGGTTTCCTCTCAATATCTGGGTGGTCCTTAACCATATGTCTGATGCCATATAACCGTAAATAAAATGTGTTGAGGGTCTACACGAGTACTCGAGTACTCGGGCACAGGTCGAGTCTAACAGTGTGTCGTTAAATAAAACATTTCTTTCTTTCTTTCAGACTAGAGTTACCCTTGTTTTTCCCACTTGGTACTTGACTAACTCTGAAATAGCTTCTTTCTCATCCTTATCCACGTATTCCTTGACAGCTTCTCCCAGGCCTTTCTCTGTCAATACCTGCAGCTGGCTGCCCTATAATGAAAATTCAACACAGTATGTACACTTTAAAGGCATATTGTCACAGACCACTGACCTATTTAATGGTCTAACAAAGTATTACCTGAACAAAAATAATTTGATTTGTCCCTAAATGTACTTTATTCAACCATCTTCATAACCACCATACTCCATTTATTTATTATATTTTGTAAAAATAATTGAATTATGGCAATGGTCCATAATTCAAAAACTAAAATTGCCGAGAGGGTTGATATGGATTTCACTCCATCATTGTTCAGTTAAGGTGATGCAATAGCTAGATTCAGTTTCCAACAATTAATCAATTTTGTTTCCTTCTTTTATTTTCTGAAGATGGTTAATCTACTATTCACCAACATGCCAATGTATCGCTTACCCTAAATAATTTACATTTTAAATTCATTTTACATGATTTCTTTAAAAAAAAAAAAATTATTGTATTAATTTAAAAATGTAAAATAAGACTGTAAGACGTTTATGCTTATAAAGGTCATTAATAGCTGTACTTCAGGGGCCTAATTCACTAAACTCTCCCAACTTTGCGATCTCACAGTGCAATGCTAAAAGACTTGCAAAGAGGATGCTTTGTTGTCTAGCAGAGCTAAGAGACCGTTGTGAATTAGGCCCTTGGTCTTAAAACTCAGGGATGTGAGAGAGGCTGGAACAAACAACGCTTACTGCGGCCAGAAAAATTGTTTGCCACCCCTACAACTGCCAAAAATTGCATTCAATGCTAACAAATCGAAACTGGTTATAACTTATATGACACACATCATAAACTTGAAACCGTGAAAACATGCAAATGAACCGTGTGTGGTCAACAGTACTGAACACGACGAAATGGAAAAGCGCATTTACACGTTTCTCTCCCATTCCTGTAAACCAGTCCTCTTTTGGCAGTGTATGAGGGATGAATTTTCCAGTAAAGGATCTCCCTGAGAGTGGCTGTCCTCCTATCTATGAGGCACTAGACAGAGATTCATGGAATTAACCACAAGATGAGCACAAAGTAATGTCATAGTATGCCCCAAATGATGCACAGATATTATAAGACTCCATCACATGTGTCATGTGGACTAGAAAAAGTACACTCAAGGTGGTGGGAATTTCGACCTGGGATGAGGCTTTTGACCATTGAGGGTGTACTTTTTCTCTCATTCATTAGGTAAATAAACCATTATTTTTACACGAACAGACAAAGATGGCTGAACAAGTAACTTTTTTTATTTTACCATTTTATCATAAATAAATTACACTGTCATATTTGCCGTGTTTGTTTCATGTGTTAAATAAAATTTAACACTACAAATTAACAAGATAGCTTTTAAAATGAAGGTTTTAATAAAAAATATTAATTTAAAATTGTGTCCAATGACCTCACATTAATATGATGTCATATATTACCAACAGGGCTAGTTCTGGGTGAGCAAAAAATTTCGCCAAATTATCTAAAAAATGCAAAACCTGTAGCTATTTTCCAACAAAATATCAATTATTACGCAAATTATTTTTGCCAAATTAAAATAAAATTCACTAATTGTTCCTAAAATTAGCAATTGGCGAATTTAGCGAGTGGCAGAGCTAGCCGTGACCAATGCCGTCATGTTAAACGCAAGCGTGTGATATCCCATGTAAGATGGAAATTTCTTACATGGCTTTCTTTGATGGGATAGCTCTGTTCCATATACCTGAGGATGAGAGAAAAAATAGTTGACTATTTCTATGTTAGTAAGAATTAACATGACCAAATAACCAGCGTACACTCTCGACTGTACAGAAATACTCTCTGACGAGATCTTCAACCCGCGCACTGTCCAGCGACTGTGGTTTAATGTTTGCCAACATCTCAGCATCTGAAAGTAATAATTCAGATGAAATACTTATTGTAGACAAAATGGACCTTTCATCAGATAGTATGCACAGCAAAAAAAACCCACCTAAACGTTTTCATAAAAGAATGCAATTTTTTCAATTTTTTTTTTACACATTTACACATTTATATAATACAGTGAAGTCTCAACTAGATCTCACCAGGAAATAATGTTTATCTGATTTGGACAGGATCCGGTGTTTATATAGTCTGCATTTTAGAATTTAGAAAATTCTGGACCATGAAACTAGGCCAGTTTTGACAGGATTCCAGTTTGTTCGGGGTCCGGTTTGGATAGATTTCACTGTATTAAAAATAAATATTAGCTACGAGCGTTTCAGTCTTACACTTTTGCTTTTACCACAGTTTGTCACCCAACAGCTGGGGTGTCATTAAACATTCATTCATTCATTCATTCATTCATTCATTCATTCATTCATGTCTTACAGTGGAATTATTTCCGATTGGAAACAGATCACATTCAATACCTGCATCACTGCCTTCTTTTTTAAGTCCAACAACTTTCTTTTTCCTTTGAAACAACACCACGTCACGGGGATTAGCAACGCGGTCCACAAACTTCTGACCAAACCTACAAGCCAATACACAATACAAAATGAAAATCACAGCACAGTATCACAGTATTCATGTACCAACCACCAAAATGAAAATCACAGCACAGTATCACAGTATTCATGTACCAATCACCAAAATGAAAATCACAGCACAGTATCACAGTATTCATGTACCAACCACCAAAATGAAAATCACAGCACAGTATCACACTATTCATGTACCAATCACCAAAATGCTTGTTGGAAATTACAGTATAATATCAGTGTTCTCCAACTTTTATGCGACCAGGTTGGCGGACATGTGAGGCCTTGGGCCTCACAAACGAGTGGATGAAGTCCACGAAGGGGGGTGAGCTCGAGAGGGGTTCGCCCCCTCTCGCACCAGAAAATTTTGTAAATCTTAAGTCACAAAAGGTGCTTTTTTTCTGGCATTTAATAGTTGATTCAAATAAAGTTAACCATAATCTATCTCATGATCTGCCGCACCGGCACCGGTCACACTGAAGTAGTAGGGCCTAGATGATCATAGGCCTAAATGTGTGCGGCCAGTGGGCTAATCTCACCCGGAACATTTTGAAAATAAAAGCTCATATAGATGCGATTTCCTGGCATCTGGGGATAGTATTTTGAAGTCTTTCATTGCATAAAATATTATTCTCGATTTATGGTTTTCAACATGCCAACAGCCAGCAATAGACAATTCCACTGCATGAAATTTGCCCGGACCCTTGTCAATTACTCGCAAGGACTAAGATTTACTAAAAATCATAGTATGCAATGGCCTGTCCGGCCAGCCAGCAACCTGATGCAAATAAACCTTAGCAGGGGGTAATTAACAATTGTTGAGCACAGTGACACTAATGAAACTTGTTAATTACCGATTGCCATGAATTTGATAACAGTTCTGGAGGCTTTAAAAATCTAAACATCAATCAAGAAAACCCAATGATGAATGGCATTTGAGCGCGACTCAGTTAATTTATCAACAAAATATCCAAGCGGAGCTTACTTTGGTAAAAGATAACCTGACCTCTGGCTTATAAAGTTAATTTTAGCAGCGGTTCAACCATCCGCCATGCCCGCCAGTGTTTCTGTGATGAAAGTGCATCTATTGGCCAACGTCAAAATAAAAGAAATGAGGATGAATGTCATTTTTTATGTACATGCCCACAATTCACCATTATACGGAACTCATTTTTAAATTCAGTGTGGCACCGCCTCCATTGACAACCGCATCAGATTGGATGCAGCGAGAAAGGTCGGCAGGTCAGTGGCCACGTGCCAAAATGCTCATGCTGCACGTGGTACTTTGTGGGCTGGGCTTTATTAAACTAGACCTACGTCAAATTTCACACGAAGGGTAGAACCATCACAGAAATAGGTTAAATCAGCGATTAATATCTATGTTATAAAATCAATAAATTACGTTTGGTATTGAATTCGAAATAAAAATATTTTAAATAGGGCCTAGGCTTCATCACGGCCTTTATAATCTATCCAGGGGTACTTCTTACGGTAGGCATCTGAAAATGTTGTCCGATGTTTGCTGACTGTGGGGTCTTCTGACGAAGGTCGTTTAGTGCCGGTATTAGGGAGGGGCCTTGAAGCGTTATCGTTGGTACATGTAGGCCTACGGATAAATCCGAAAGCAGACAAATCTTTCTTCCCTGCCATGATTAAATATTACGTCGGTATAAATGATCAGGATGCAATGCGCTAGCCTGTGCAGGATTTTATAGGGAGTGGTCGTTAACGTCATATCGCGGTAAACTGCATGCTGACGAAACAAACCAGGGATCGTATAGGCCTTGGAGTAATTAGACGAGGGTGCACGACGCCAATCGCAGTACAAACAATACACTACAAGCATTCAGACATGAAGCCTGAGCTTTCTTCAGTAGGTCCTTTGGTTTCTTCAATAGGTCCTTTGATGTCTAACTTCATGCAATAAATTTTCTAACGTCATTTAGGGGATAACCCTACTTTGTTTTCCGATTTGCGGACGTATATCGGTGGTTTTACTGTCGCAAATTTAGTTTTATTGGCGACGCGTTAGCAAATCGGAAAACACAGTAGGGTTATCCCTATTCTAATTAAAATGTTTGCTGGTTGATTTTAAATAGGAAATTGTCACATTTGTAGTAAGAATAAGCCTATAAACGTCACCAGCTGGTGACGTCATTAGGTAGCCCATTAACAGACGATGGGTGGTCGGACAGTTAGCAGCTCGAACATAGATGTGTAATTTGACATATTTAATCTGCTCTCATGATTAGATAACGACTAATAAAGAATAATATGTTCATTTCTGACATAAAAACTTCTCAGTATTTAACGACTTCTGTACGTAATATGAACGCTACAGAAATTGTCTTTATGACGTCATTACAAAACAACCCTGTTCCTCGCTTAACCTATGACGTATTTCTGCCAGAAAATTTGCGACCGGTATATCGGTGATTTTACCACCTGAAATGTTTAGCAGGGATCCAATCAGATTCGTTCTTTACAAATGTGTTGAATTAGAATATTATTATTATATACTCCAAGTCCAAGTACAGGCTAAATATAGCGATAGGTGAATAGAACTGCCGGAAGTTTTTTTCATCATAGCGGATTGATTTTCGACTTGGCAGCATTTTTTATCAGCTTGGCGGACCCGTCTGCGAAAATCTTCAGCTTGGCGGCGCAAATTCTCAGCTTGGCGGGTGTACAAGCCGCTTACTGGGGTTGGAGAACACTGGTATATTATTATAAGAACTAAATATTGCATTTAAACAATCATTGACCAATTTTTACTTTTTTTTAAATGTTATTGTCTTCATCCGAAATAAACAACTTTTGTCCCAAATGAATGTAATCTAAAAACAAAAATAAGAACAAGGCAACTATTTCATTTAACCACAACAGTCCAAGAGATTACATTTTCCAAATAAATTTCAGTTGAATTGAACATAAAGAAAGATAACCTTTTAAATCTGGTGACTACTTTGTAAAAGCTTAACTTAACGTAACACTAAATTTAATAAAAGCTACAATACATTAAATTGTCAAAATCCTAAATTAAGCTCATAAAAGCATCCCAACTAAAATATAGCAACTATGGTAATATTCATTTCA
The DNA here is from genome assembly GCF_016097555.1 of Gigantopelta aegis. Lineage (NCBI taxonomy): Eukaryota > Metazoa > Mollusca > Gastropoda > Neomphalida > Peltospiridae > Gigantopelta > Gigantopelta aegis. The sequence goes on from NC_054706.1 coordinate 54,467,114, forward strand.
CACTATCTATGATAATAAATATTAATTTCACACTGTCACCACAATAATTAATGAAATAGTACATAACCTGTAGACACTAAATGGTTCGAATCCTGTGTAATCTATGCGCAGTCGAATTAATGGCTTTTCTGGTTGCTTACGGTTTCCTGTGTGTTCTCTAGCTATAATTGAATAGAAGAAATTACATTAAAACAGTACTACAAGTGACCAATAAAGGCTCATAAAATGTGTTAAAGTTTTGAAAAGTTTGGTGAATATAAAAGTATATACTCTCTCAGGACAAGCTATGGATGAGCAATGTTTTTGGATCTAATTATGTATTAAACTTTGATAATTTCTGAAAACAAGCTATTCTCCAATAAAATATCAATCATTACATGGAATTATTTCACAAAATAATTTTAAAATTCAAAATCAGCAAATTCTTTGACAAGCGACAGAATTAGCTCTGTCTCTGAACTGAACAACTTTCTAATCAGGGATATAGCCCTGGGTCCACAAACAATTTCGCCAAATTCTATATTAAACTTACAATTTGCAGAAACCCAGATATTTTGTCATAAAATATCAATTAGTATATGAAAGTATTTTGCCAAATTAAAATAAAATTCTCCAATTGTTTTTGAAATTTGCAATCGGCAAATTTGGCGAGTGCCAGATGATGAATGAAAACCAAAATCGCTATGTGTACAAAATAAAAATAAATTGATTTAAAGAGTCTGTTCCAAGTTTTCCATGTGCTCCCGACTAGTGAAGACTTTTTAACAACTACTATTACTTATGCAATGAATTTTCTTAATAGCATATCGGTGTCTGTATATTTAATGTGTTTCTGGTCGTTATAATGTTTGTAGTAATCCAAACAAGGTTTTATCTTCCAATTATTTTGTATGTACAAAAAAAAACCTGGAAAATAAATAGAACTTTTAAGCCACTACAAACATTTAGAGATCAGAAACACACTGGATATAGAGACACTGACGTTCTAAAAAACACAATTTATTTAATGTGTAATTATAGTCATTGACGAGAGTACCAGTGAGGTACATAATATGCTTGTCAAACGTAGGTCATACTTATGGTATGCAACACACCATCATCCTAAATTGTAACTACATGCAAAATTTGATGATCCTATATGAACTGATAAGGAAGATACGCCTGAACAAGGATTTCCTTTAATGTGCAGTAATGTGTGAAAAGTAGGTTGTGCTGACCTAGTTATGGTATACAACACACCACCATCCCAAGTTGTATTTGCATGCAAGCTTTAGTGATTCTATATGAATTGTTAAGAAAGATATGCTCCGGAAACAAAAAGTTTACAGATGGACATACGAATGGAAAGACAGACAATGCCATACCAAAATAAAACCAGTCAAAGACAGACATATTAAAAGGCGTTATTAGTCTGAAACATCTTACAATGGCAGCAAACTCAGGCCTGGTGCTTATAAAACTCTTAGAGTCTAGACTCAAGCCTGGTGCTTATAAAACTCTTAGAGTCTAGACTCAAGCCTGGTGCTTATAAAACTCTTAGAGTCTAGACTCAAGACTTTAATGTCATGGCAAAGGCGGGACGTAGCCCAGTGGTAAAGCGTTTGCCTGTTGCACGGTCGGTCTGGGATCGATCCCCATCAGTGGGCCCATTCAGCTATTCCAGTCAGTGCACCACAACTGGTAAATCAAAGGTCGTGGTATGTGCTATCCTGTCTATGGGATGACACATAAAAGATCCCTTGCTACTAATGGAAAAATGTAGCGGGTTTCCTCTCTATGACTGTGTCAAAATGACCATATGTTTAACATCCAATAGCCAATGATTAATAAATCAATGTGCTCTAGTGGTGTTGTTAAACAAAACAAACTTTTGTTTTAATGTCATGGCAAAGCCATACAAGTTTTACACGTATAACATCAATAAAGATAGTCTGGACTCTATAGAAGTTTTATAACCATGGGCCCCGGACCCCATTCCACGAAGCGATCTCATCACTAAAATCATCTTAGTGCATAAGGTAGCTATGCACTTAAGGTGATCTTAGGGCTAAGATCGCTTGTGGAACGGGGCCCAGGACAATGTGTTTAACTTATAACATGCCTGCTCGGTCTAACAGTGCTTCCACTTTCTCCACACAGAACGCCTCCACATTCTCTGTGACCTTGTGATCGTCTGGGTCGATGCTCGTCTCACCCAGCACGATGTTGTCCACGTAGAACTGTCTCACCGTCTCCAGCGGAATCTTTGTCAGCTTGAAATCCTTTCCGTGCACGTGTAACAGGCCCACGTACTTCTTCACCGCCTCTCCCTCGCTCAGTGATGTCGCTACGCTGCTGCCTGGCTGCGTGATGTAGAAATTCTGAGTCCCGTTCCACTCAGGCTCGATTCGACATTCGTGCTCGTGACCCCAAAACACGAGGTCGAGAAAATCGTCAAGAAATTGTTCGGGGATGTAATTTGTTGCCGAATGTTTCGACCGGTTTTGGTGGATGACGAACATGTTGAACCAGTCGTCTTGGTTCTCCTTAGGGCGAAGCATTGTAACGTTTTTGTGCAAGAACATCCGGTGTAAACGCTCGTCCCGGACCGAACCCAAGCCGTATATCGACAGTTTTGTGTTTCCCTTCTGAAGAAGAAGCGGACTTAGCTGTATTTACTCCAGCGATGTCGTTTTGCCAAAATAATTCACGAGCCCAGAAGAATGAAGAATATCTAAGGAACACAAATTTCCAACTCCTGTTGGATCGTCATGGTTACCATGAATAGAAAACACTGGCATGGAGACATTCAGATTTGGATCTTCATAGTTCAGAATGGGAAACTGACAGTGTTCGAAATTAATCGACTGATCGCTGAGGAATTCAAACTGCACTGGTCGATCTCCCATGCAGTACTTACGAAACAAGGCAATGGAGCCGTGCATGGTTTTCCGTGACGGTTTGTTTTCATGGAACAGATCGCCACCCAACAGGATAAAGTCAACGTCATTTTTTCGGCCTATTTCTAGCACCTCCTCAAATGAAACGAGAGAATCGTTACCGCGGTTCGGATCTTTTTCACAATATCCCAGGTGAGAGTCGGTGGCAAGAAGAATCCTGAAAGTGTTAGGATCATCTTCTTCTCTGTTTGCAGGCATCTTAGAATCTATTTATATTTGAAAATACATACAGATGATTAATAATGTTGCAATGCTCGATAATAATCGAAAATTGATCGGCTTGGCTATACCAATGTGATGATCAGTTATATTAATTCAGTCAATTGTGTGAGGAAATATTAACTGTAATTGTTCCTCCAGTTAAAATGAGGGAATTGATGTAAATATGTTGGGGTTGATATTTGTTTTCATGTTTACATAAAGAAAAAAAAGATAACAAATAGAACTTTAAAGGGACATTCCTGAGTTTGCTGCAATTTTTAAGATGTTATCAACTAACAGAGACTTTTTAACGATTGTAATTAGATATCAAATAAATTTTTCTGCATAAAATATTAGTGGCTGTATATTAAACATGTTTCTGATCGTTCTAATATTTGTACTACCAGTAGGTTCAATTTCATTTTATTTCCTAAAAAAAAAAAAATCGTAAATTATTTGTAGACAAAATCCAGTTTGGGCTTCTTATAAATATTAAGATGACCAGAAACACATTGAATATACAGACATTGATATTCTAAACAAAAAAATATATTTAATATGTAAGTTTAATCGTAGAAATATTTTATTAGTCGGAAACATCTTACAATGCATCAAACTCAGGAATGTCCCTTTAATAACTTTTGGTAAAATTAACGATCTGTAGGGTCTATTCCGGGTTTACATGACAACAGGTGCATGTCACATATAATTCAAATCTTTATGTTTATATATAATTTTAGCAGTTGAATGTATTGGAGTATTAGCTGTTTATCAGCCCATGTGATATTCCACTATAAATAATGACTGCTACCTGTGGGACCATGTGGTTTCAGACGTACAAGTTACATTAAATAAAGACAATGGAAGTTCTAGATTATCTGTCCACTGTTCAGGTTAGAAGGATATTCATGTTAAAAGATGTGTTAGTTGTTTGAGTCATTCGGAACACATCGATCAATTATGGATCATCAGACTTTCTTGGGTCTATTAATAGACATGCAAAACTTTCTCCTTTCCAAGGCAAATATGAAGGTTCTATAAGCATGTACATACTGCATGTTATGAGGCAGAGCGCCCTTATTTGCTTCAACAGAAAAATTATTGATGTGTGACCTCACATTTTTACTGATGTCACTCACTAGTATATCAAAATAAACATGCACATGCAGGCAACACTTCGATATATTTTTGGGGCATGATCGCCATAAATTAAGAAAACTACAGATGTTTTAATTGACATAAGGAACATGTGTTTTTTACCTATTTTGGTATCTGTGGGAAAAAAAATATTTTTAAGGTAAAATATAACAAAGAATTGGATATACTTAAAATTGCTTAGCCATTTCACAGTCTACACATCTTACTGTGAGACTTGGAACATAAACAAACAATAGGTGACATATTACTTTAAAAAAGGGGGAAAATTCCAAATAGCACGACTTAAAAGTCCGAACCAAATTATTAACAACTATGATAAATTACTCTCCTATCTTTAATTACAGTTAGATTTCCCCAAAATTTTGTCCAGACACAAAACGTGAAAAAACCAATTACAGTAACACAGATTCCACATATGAGACTGTAACGATGTCACCAATATCGACATCGCTGAGATTGCATAGGGCAAAATACATGCAGTTTTCTGCCGTTTACCATTTTGCTTGTTTATGGAATACTCTTCAAGAGGGGTGGGTCGATATGACGTAATCTAACGTCACTCATGTCATGTGCTAAGGTACAACACACTCATCATGACGTCAGATTAATTACGTCACATACTTAGGAGGCTTCCACCCCTCTTGCATGTATTTTCATAATTTTGCCCTATCATGCAATCTCAGGAAGTCGATATCGGTGACATTTGTCACATTGTTAGTCTCCCACGTGGAATCTGTTACTGTAATGCTTTTTTCACAATTTATGTTTGGACAAAAGTTGGAGAAAAATCTAACGGTAATTAAAGGTAGGAGAGTAATTTATTGTCGTTGTTAATAATTTGGTTCAGACGACTCAACAAGGTGAGAGTACTATACCTTTAAATTTTAAATGTAAACGACTGAACGTCTGTCAGGCAGAGGAAAATTTGCTGCATTAAGAATTACCAGGGTGTAATTTACAACAAGTCGCAGAACAGGTCAGGATCAAAAGGAACAACTTGGAGTATATAATATATATATGTGTGATAATTCTTAAACCGCGGTAAATCTTCATTCTTCCCCTTCCATTAAGACAGCATTATCTCCCCCTGCAACACAAGTACTTTTTGGACTTTCGGTTTGTGTTTTATATTGTTATTCAGTACAGTGACATTGTTAAACTAACACTTCTTTTTAATTACATTTATTGAAACTGCATATTCAACACTGAACGCTGAATGAGGTCAATCATGTTAAATTATTCAAATATCATAAGGCGTGATTTACAAGCAATCCATGTTAATCCCACCTATAGAGGGAGCTAAATATTCAACTTCCGTCATGCGTATTGTTGGATCTCCATAGCAATTATTTCAACAATGTGCAGCCGATTGCTTCCTTTTTCTGGAGTCTTTATTAAAACATTTCCAAGCCAAAGCTGGCATTTGTGAACACATATTGCACATGTATTAACTAACTGTTTATTGTGACAGAATACCTATTTATGTGATTTTTAAAAACTTTATTTTAAAGAAAAGCTTGATTTCCATACAAAATTATTCAACATGGGTGATAAGAAAAACGATATGGAAAGAATTGGTCTCTTTCAAGAGATGGAATACGTTACGATTGGTGACAAGTACAAGTCACCCGCGGCCTGTGAGTATAAACATATAGTTGTGACATGAATCTACATAGTTTATCAGGATAAATCTCGAGCATACACTGAGGTAGTTTATCAAGAATAGTCGTGCATATCCAGTAATCAATAGTTGCACACAGACAGTAAACATAAGGACAGACAGTAAAATAAACATAAGGACAAACAGTAAAGTAAAAATATTATTTGGAAACCACTACTACAAATGACGTAGTACTAGGCCTGGATTATGAAATATAAACATTATGTTGGTTTTATAGAACAAATTGTTTTAAAAGATATTTTATATAACTATCGCTAACCCTAACCGTAAACTAATTCTAACAAATATTTCTTTAAAATCGTTATGGGGAAAATAAGGAACTCATGCCTATTATTTACTTAACTAGTTGATCCAGTGCTGTATATAACACACTATTTGTTAACATCAAGAACAAGCAGTGATTCTGCTCAAGGTTTATCTTGATGAACTAAGGTCGATGACAGTCACTTTTCGGACCCTTGTTTTGGCTTCGTACACAATAAATAAAATATATCCAACAGTAATATTTTTATATGATATATTTTACAAAAGGTACTTTTTATTTCTTTCATACTTAAAAATTAATATTTTGTCCAGAATTATGAAAAATTTAAAAAATGCCAACCTGTAAACAGCATTGTCTGCTTGTCATAGAAATTTGACAGGGGTCACGGTTAGTAGACTAGTTTTTATTTTAACGTGGCAAAGCAGTTTAATAATATAGCTAATTTTTAATTGAATGATGTCACTTTGCATCTCCTTACAATAACCATAAGGTACATGACGTTTCCATTTTAGTAATGCTGAAAAAATTCCAATGCAAAACTGCTATTGAATTTTTTTTTTTGCACTATGCACCTGAATGTGTTTGAAGAAAATCTTGTGATTAAAAAATTGTACCTTTTGTGGATTTCAAGTGAAATTACAGTAACATATGCTATATTTATTGTGTACGAAGCCAAAACAAGGGTGCGAAAAGTGACTGTCGTCAACCATAATTATTTGTTATTAATATCTGCTGCAGAATTTATTTACTAAAGCAAGTTTTTAAATAGAAAATTACTTTTGGCATACTATGTACAACATAATGAATAATTGCACACATCATTCTTGATACATGTTCGGCATTTTCCAACTCTGGACCATTGTATTTGTAAATCTCTTTTTAAAATATGTATTCTGTTAATGGACCAGAAAGTGTTGTTTTATTATTTGTTGATAAATGGGATGTCAGTGTTTTGCATGTGCTCGCAAGCCTTATGAAAAATGTGACGTGTGCAACTATTGATGTACTCCACAATAAAATAACCCTGCAAGCATGTAATTTTTCCAGTAGCAGCAGCTTTAGCAGTGTAATACAGACTTCTGAAAATTACGAGAGCGATAGTTTTGTTTGTGCATCAGTCGCATAAGTGTAGTTTTACGTAACCTATTTTTTGTTCGCGCACTGAATTTATGACATAATTTATATGGTCATGGCAGGTTGTGTAAAAATTAAATGGGTTATCTGAATTTGTTTTTGCGTAACCAATAAATGGTTTATGCAAATTTTCAATTCTCAGAGGCCTGTAATATTTGTGAAATTTCATATGTGTCTTCTAAATAATCATTTTGAATTTCATTAAATGACAAGTAGGCAACATGATTATTTCATGTTGAAACAGTCAAAAACACATTGAAGTGCCATTTTAATTTGTTTATCATAAAGTATCTGATCAGCAAAATATTGAGTTACTTTAATTTATAACGTTCTGGCCTTATAAGCCTAATGTTGACACAGTAAGTTGAAAAGAGCAGTTTAAACTGACATATAACATTTCTCCCTTAAGATTTTAGATTGCATAGTTTTGCTGTTTGTTTTGTTTAACAACATCACTAGAACATTGATTAATTATTCACTGGCTGTTGGATATCTAATATTTTATAATTCTGATAGTCTTAGGAGAAAACCTGCTATATTTTTCCATTAGCAACAAAATATTTTTTATGTGCACTTTCCCACAGACAGAACAGCACATACCACAGCCTTTCACATATCACTGGATGGGATGAGATTGTCAACATGATGATTAATGTTCAAAGTATTTTCTCCATTTGACAATTTGTAACATTTTAAAAACTGTTAACCCTTTTTTTCTATTGAAAACAAATTTGATTGGCTCCTAAATAAATGACGACTGGTATATCAAAGGCTGTGGTATGTGCTATCCTGTGTGGGATGGTGCATATAAAAGATCCCTTGCTGCTAATCGAAAAGAGTAGCCCATCAAGTGGCGACAGCAGGTTTCCTCTTTCAATATCTGTGTGGTCCTTAACCATATGTCCAATGCCATATAACTGTAAATAAAATGTGTTGAGTGCGTCGTTAAATAAAACATTCCCTTCCTTCTTCCTAAATAAATGTTTTACAATGATGCCAAGAATAAACAATATTCATTTGTTTTTGTTTTTTATTTTGTATAGTTGTATTCATTTACAATAATAGCTTTTATCACTTATTTCAACTTTCAGTTAGTTTCAATGAAGCTGCCAGCAAAGGGAAGCAAATGCTGCCCGGAGGAACCAAAGAGCGATCAGCTTTGCAGGCTGGTTATTTTACTGACAAATTTGGTCGCATCCTGGAAGCAGAGGCTTACAGTGATCCAGTAAAGCTTAGAAGAATGTACAGACAAAAAGAAGCCATGAAAAATATTGGTAAAGCCTTCCTTCCAAGTAATGGTGAAAAGAAACCGTGAGTATTTAAAACATACATTTTAATTCAAAACAGTGGCAATTTAGGAGGTGGCAATTTTTTGCCACTACTGCTACTACCAAACAGTCGCTTCCTTCCAAAAGTAATAAACTACTGATAACATACAAGTATTAAATTTAAGATCTTAAATAAAATTATCTGCGATTATGTAGATTTAATATTTTGAATATTTTTTTTAAAGTTAGTAATTTCATGAACAATCTAAAAACATGGTACCGGAACGATTTAGAATGAAGGGCAAAACACTAAATAATATTTGGAAAAAGTGCATAATTTTTTCTTAACAGGTGTATGACCCTATGTATTTCAAACCTATCTGATAGTACCTCCTGGCTCCTTCCATTTAAGATTTTGAAATAGGGAAGTCAAACAAGCTGGTTATTAGCATATGTTTTTTTAGGCATTGGATCTGTACAGTTTAGTGGATTTGACCATGTAATGTACTGTTTATTCTTTTTGAATGTGCTAACAAATGGTCTTTCTGTTTTGTAGGTCTGGACTCGGGAGTTATTATGGCACTATCGGTGGGCCGGTCACCTTCTTTTCTCCAGGTCTTCGTTCAGGGGGAGCATATAAAGCTCCTGGCAAAAATGTTCTCACAAATCCAGGAAAAAAAGGAACTGGCTATGGGTAAGTTGATTTCAAGTACATTGCTCTATCAAGAATATTGTTATTTTTCTTGTCATCTGCGTTTTGAAGAAATGTCAAATTTCCTGAAAAAAACTAAAGATTCGTTTATACTTGACAATATGTTACATGTAATACAATTTGCAAAAAACACTAAAAATCATACAACTGCAACTCTTTTTTTTACACACTCAAGAATTCAACAGTTTTGATCGTTTTTTTTTTTTTTTAGATGGATGAAACTAACTTAATCTTAATATTGAATGACTCAACTTGGATAGTACTTTCAAATCATTGATTGCCCTAAGAAATCACAATTTTGAATAACTCATGCTGATTAGTATATTTCAGATGATGGCTTCTCCAATCCATGAATGCTGATCAGTTTAAGATGTGTATTATTACCATTGGAATTGATTTTAAAACTATCTCAAACAGAAAAATAAATAACACAAATTTAAGAATTGTGAATATATAATTAAAATTCCTGTATTGTTATTAGTGAATTTAAGATTTTTCTACGCAAAAATGTCCATGAAACATGTACGCAGCACAGGTGCATAGACGTAGTTAGGTCTCACTACACAGATCACTTCTGGGTGAGAGTTCATTCATCACGGTCCACTATTGTGACATACACATGTATGTTGTGGTTCACATATTCACTTCTAAGAATTGGGGAAGAATTAAAACAATATGTATGTTTAATGGTAAGCCCTCTGGCTGTATTTTGCCCATTTTATTTTGTAATATTATTGTGTATTGACCTTTTGGGACATGGGTGTATAGCGCAAGAGACAGCCGGATTGAATTGGTTCATCATATTCTTTAACCCATTAACTTAATGTATATTGCTTCGCTGTTAATTACATGTTCATTTACTACATGAAATTTGATGGGGGAAGAAATGTATCAACTTACGTATGGATCGTCTTCAATACGTAAAAACGCAAACCACGCGCCCATTCAAAGGGATTTCCCTCACCTAGATACATGTTACACGTATGAGGCGTGTTATGCTGGAGCTCAAGTCAAAATGTTTTTTAAATTCTCTAGTTTTATACACACACACCCCCCACACCCCCCAAAAAAACACAAAAAAACCCGAACAAACACAAGAACCCTGTTACTCAGCTGATGACCTTCAGTTTGACTTTTCATTGTTTGAATGATGTTAAAATGGAAATATATTTATGTTTTGAAACACAAAAAATAACTATTTTCAGTTAGCAGTTTCCCATTCCCATTTTTTATCTATAATTTATATTTGTCTTTTTTTCAAATACAGAATGCCTGTTTGTTTTTGGTTTTTTTTCACTTAGCCAATTCTCATTTTGATATTAAATGCAAATATTTATTGTCTTTCAAATACACCATGACTAGTTTTTGTTTGTGCATTTCCCATGTTCGTGTTAAAGTAAACATTTATTGTTTTTCAAATCCACAATGAATTGTTTTCAGATATCCCAATGTTCTGCTTGGCAAATATCCAGCCAACCAGAGTGAAAATTATGAAAGTGGCAGGGACAAACTGCGGGTGTGTTAAGTGTCCTCAAAATTGGAGTTCTGAAATGCATTTATCTATTTAACCACTGTGTACATACAACTCACGTGTGTGTTTTCCTAACAGCATTTACTAAACTGTTTGTTTAAACCACTGCTTTTCACAACGTCTCTTGCCTTGCTTTATTCTGGCAAGTAAAATGGTCAAATTTCTTATTGAAAAATTATGTCACAGCTAACAAAACCTGGTGTTAAAGACAGAGACGAAGGTTGTGGATGATGTGGTATAGATCATTTTCCTTGCACAATCTACCTGAGGAAGGAGAAATGGTGCAAACTTTGTCTGTAAATGAAAGCAATTTGAATTCACAAGTACATACCTGGTACATGTACCTCAAATTTATCACAAGGGCTAAGAAAGTTCTATTAAAGGGACATATACCCTGGTTTTTAAACGCTAAGGCATTATTGTTTACTATTCGAGCCGTTTTTGATAACTGAAATCATACTTTACTTACATTTTATTGTTTACATTATCCATTTCCATACAGTCGAAGTGTTTTTGGTCATCCTGGTGTTTTTAATATCACAAAATGAATTTTTCATATTTTTAAAAACACAAATGCGTCTGAGAAGTAACAGTTATGGAGTCAAGTTTTAGTCTATTTTTAGAGGGTATTTCACCATTTCAAAGCTACAGAGTCATGTTTCACTCATTTGTAACTTTATCCAAATGTGTTACAGGTTTGTAGATTAACTAAACTGTTAATTTTCACTGGTTGAAACTAGGGTCTGTCCCTTTAAAAATCTAGAAAACAATGACCCAATTTACAAAGCCTATTTTTATTTTACATGTTTGTAACTATATGTACAGTTATTTACCATGCTTAAACCTGCATTTAAGAAAAACAGGCTTTGTAAATTTAGCCCACTATACTTTATTGTTTTATACAGGGACACATGACAGATGTTTTTAAAGGTGGCACATGCATTGCACATTAACCTAAGTCCTTTATGATGTCCTGTTTCTATGAATTGTTGATAATTGTTTGCAATACCCATCCCAGTAACCAAAGTCAATAAACAAATTGTATTTTAATTCAGGGGTTTGTTTTTAATTATTTTCCCCATTTACTTGTCAGTTGTGTATTTACATGTATATATAGATATAGATAACATTTGGAATAGTTTTGTATATACATGTACAATGAAGTCAATGGTGACATAACATTATTGTTTTTGTTATCACTTATAAAAAGTACTCCCCCCCCCCCCCCCCCACTATGTATTGTCGACAGTTTTTGAATACTTTTTTGCTTTCAAGAGTTAACTTGATACATGTATGCTTATGAACCACTGTCTTTGACAGTTAATCCTCCCCCCCCCCCCCCCCCCACCTTCTTATTGAGTATGATGTACTTCTACACACAACTTCTTCAGCATGAAGGGTGGGATGTAGCCCAGTGGTAAAGCGTTTGTTTGATGTACAGTCGGTCTGGGATTGACCCCCATCGGTGGACCCATTGGGCTATTTCTCGCTCCAGCCAGTGCACCACGACTGGTATATCAAAGGTTGTGGTATGTGCTATCCTGTCTGTGGGATGGTGCATATAAAAGATCCATTGCTGCTAATCAAAAAGAGTAGTCCATAAAGTGGCAACAGCGGGTTTACTCTCTCAATATCTGTGTGGTGCTTAACCATATGTCCGACGCCATATAACCTTAAATAAAATGTGTTGAGTGTGTCGTTAAATAAAACATTTCTTTCTTTCTTTCTTCAACTTGACACAGTTTCCATGAAGTTATTTTTTTATAACAGTTTGAAACTCACTTTTCAGACTATATTGAGATTTAGAAAATCCAAAATCATAACAAGTGATTTTAATTCTGTTCACTATTTCAGTGTCATTTGGCTCCAGTCAAATATTTGGGTTTTTTTTGTTTTAAAAAAGATGATAGAAGGGTTTTTACTGCAAATATTTTTATTTGAGACAGTTTTACAGAATGTTATTAGGCAAACAGTGTGGGGTTGGGTTTTTTTCTTGGGGGGGGGGGGGGGGGGGGGGGTTAAAAATAAAAAATATATATAAATATATATATATATATATATATATATATATATATATATATATATATATATATATATATATCTAAAAGTTAGCTATTGCTTCCATTGGCAGTTACTGCAAAGAATTGTTTTCTGTTTCAAAATTGACTCTTTGTTAATAATATGGAATCTATTACATAGGATCATGGTGTGAATATACCTTAGAACCTTTGCACATATCTTGAAAATACTTTTTTTGTCTTCATGCACATCACCGATTTCACATGTTTTTTTAACCCTTGTTCTACACCCATACAGGTTGTATTCTGTGTGTGATGCACATGACTAACAAAAACTTTACTGTTTTAGCTATTCTAATGTTGCAATTGGTGAGTACCCACGGTACCAGTCTGAATCATACTGGAGGGCGAGAGAACTAATGAAGGTTTGCTGTGTTCTAACAATTTGATTCTGTTGTATAAAGTTGTTTCATTGTGAAAAGATCACAATGTATTTTGAAATTCAGTGTTTTTGCATGCATTTGTTTGATTAAAATACAATTTTAAAATCCATTTATTTATATATTTATTTATCCATCCATCCATTCACTGAATTACTCACCCACTCATACCTCATACTTCCACACTTCAGACATTCATTCATCTCTTAAGTCCCATCTGTCCATCCATCCACCAAGTGACACACACATCCATTCCTCTTCCACTCATATGTCCATCAGTCGTTCCATCCCATCCCATCCCATCCCATCCCATCCCATCCCATCCCATCCATTCATTCCATCATCCATCCATCCATTCCATCCATCCATCTATCCATCCATATGTCCATACGTCCATCTACCCATTCAGTCACTTATATCCATCCATCCATATCTCCCTCCCTCTGCCCATGCATGATACCCTCACATCCATCCATCCATCCAATGTATCTATTCATCCAATGCATCCATTCATCCATCCATGATCTAACAAACCCAGTGTCATCTCAAGTCTAAGCAACCAGTTGAGAAAATCGCTAAAATAGGTCAGCAGCTCGTTGCATTTTTAATCCCTGGTCAATTTATGGAATATACCAGAGACCATCTTGTGTGAAAGATACAAAATTTTCCATTCAATGTACATACATGTCATGAAGATTCTAACATTTAGACAGGTGGAATATGTCCTCAGCTCTGCCAATCTTTATGCCAAAGAAAATTTTGGTTGGATAACATTTACATAATTAATAATAATATACTGGTAATATATATTTACCACTATGCAATTTAGTAGTTCTGTTATTTTTTCTAAACTACCACTTTCATAGTATGCCAACAACTTCAATGTTTAGCCCAGTGACAATGTGGACACAAGTTTCAACGGCTATTCAGACAAAAATGTCACCTGAGCTGGACATGATGACATGGGTTTGTCAGATATTAAATAAAATGTAAAATATTAACAGAATAAATGCAATCTGTGCCTGTATATGAACTTAGAGTATTATTTTGAGTAATGACAAAACCCTTGTTGGTTAAACATGAAGAGGGTTTGCACCTACATTGTACACATCAAGTTGATTAAGAGAGTAAAAGATACATAGAGAATAACTGGTGACTACCTTGACAGTCATATTGGCTTCATTCTTTGAATGTTAGAATGGGAAATGGCATGTGTCCCTGCTACGTCCCCCAGTGGTAAAGCACTTGCATAATGTGCAGTGGTACTGGGATTGACCCCTTCATAGGACACATTGGGTTATTTCTCATTCTTGCCATTCCACAATGACTGGTATATCAAAGGCAGTAGTATGTGCTATCCTCTCCGGGATGGTGCATATAAAAGATCCCTTGCTACTAATGCAAAAATGTAGCAGGTTTCCACTTTAAGACTATGTCAAAAGTATCAAATGTTTGACATCCAATAAATCAATGTGTTCTAGTGGTGTTGTTAAACAAAACAAACTTTAAACCATTCAGCCATGGCAAGATAAAGCTGTTCTATTAAAGTAGAAACTAGTTTTTTTATTTACCTTTCTGTCCAACACGTTTAGTCAGAAAATTAAATTTGTTCCAAGTTTAGTGTGCTAATTGTGTCTTTTGCACTATGACATCATACAAGATGCATGTACTGATTCTTTTTAAGATGCTAGCTACATTTTGTTACATCAGTAAATCCTAATTCATCAATAATTATTTGACGTTTAAAAGAGCTTTGTTACTTTGATATAACTTTGTAATGATATATGTAATAGATTATGTATTTATCTTTCATGTTACTAAATTTGCAGTATTGTAAGTGTATTTTACAAAGTATGTAATGTCAATGAATTGAACACATTTTGTCTTGTATATTTTACAACATGTTTTTGTTTGTTGAATGCAGAAAGAACTCCAATCACATAAGGCTGCATTAAAAGGAGGCGCATTTCGCCTAAACATGCATCCAACAGACTACTTCGAACTGAATCCATACAGGACAGAAAAGCCACTTCCTCCACTGAGAAAATCATTATCAGCAAGTGCTCTTCGAGACAAAGATCTCAAGCCATTCAAACCAAGTTCACCAGGAAAAACTGTAAGTCAGTTTTATCTCTCAAATCCTGCATATGCTAGATAGCAACAGTCCATGTGACAAATCTCTGTTTGATATCAGTATCAATGGTTACACTTAACAAAAACTATGTACATCAGTTACATAGAGTACCTATTGGTTGCCAAAAGATCATGTTATTTAGCTTTAACCATTCGAAAAGAATAGAGTGTAAAGTAAAAGAGTAAAATGAGAAGACAAAAGAAAACATGTAATAACTGCAATCATAGTAAGGTTTGGTTTGCATCATATAGTTATTTTCATTTCAATTTATTTTCGTGCTTATATCCAATTAAGGTTCAAGCACGCTGTCATGGGCACACACTTCAGCTGTCTGGGTTGTCTGTCTAGTCCGTAGGTTAGTTGTGAGAGAGAAGAGGGTGTAGTGGTCTTACACCTACCCATTAAGTTGTTAAAACTCATTCTGGGTGGGAGCCGGTACCGAGCTGCAAACCCTGTACCTACCAGCCTGTAGTCCAATGGCGTAACCATGACACCACCAAGGCCTATAGTTGTCTGATGGGATTTAGCTGTCGGTTGAGTGCTTGATTGAGGTGTTTGCGTCACAGGATCGATCCACCTCGATGGATCCATTCAACTCAATGGGTTTTTCTCATTCCAGTCAGTGCACTACAACTGGTCAAAGGCTGTGTTATGTGCTTTCTTGTCTGTGGGAAAATGCATATAAAAGATCCCTTGTTGCATTAGGAAAATGTAGCAGGTTTCCTCTGATGACTACGTGTCAGAATTACCAAATATTTGACATCCAATAGGTGATGGTTAATTAATCAATATGCTCTAGTGGTGTCGTTAAATAAAACAAACTTTACCTTTCATACATGTCTCCCTAAATGGAATCCTGAAATGTCAAGGACAGATACAATTTATAGTGATCATTCATCCATGTACACCCATACCTACATATTTGTATCGGTGCAAACATACTTGTAACTCAACACTGATATGAACACTGAACCTGAACATATCCACGGACAAATATAGTTGCATGCATGCGCACATACACACATGCATGTCATAGGGTGGTAAGCCAGATACTTGCATACATATGCATATGCAATCATGTTGCTTGTTGATAGTTTGGAATAGTGTAACTCTGAACTCGTTAATTTGTATGAAAAACCGTACTGACACTACCTCCATTTGCAAACTGTCACAGACAGCCCTATATTAGGGCCTCCACGAGTCCAAAATATTGGACTCGAGTGCTTGAGGTTCAAACTCGATCCGGACCCGAGTACCCGACACTTATACTAGATGATAATGAGACTATAAGGAATAAAGTAAAATAGTATTATGCATCTTAATTCCAGCGCTGAACATGGATTCCACACCTTCAACTTTTGTTTTCCCTCCATGTGTCTCATTGCCCTATAATATAACGGCGGCATGCATGTGGAAAAATGACATAAAACATATAATTAAATGAGTGTTCTTCCTTGCACGGGTACTCAAGTTCTGTAAACGGACTCAAGTCTTGATAGACTCAGCCTGTGCCAGAATACTAAAGTACTCGTGGAGACCTTTCCCTATATCTCACCTTATTTTCATGATCTTACCTGAAAATGATTCTTTTTATATTTAACAGCCTGGAGGAATGAAGGCTGGAACATTTGACCCCTACCCATCACATTCTCAAGATGCTTACAGAATCAGAGTGAAACGTCCAGTCAATATTGTCAACAAGAGTGGAAAGAGTTTTATACCATCACAGGGTCCCAAGTCAAGGCCTGTCAATTCCATTGTGGATCAGATGGTGACAAGGTGGGCATCAAATATTACAATCAGATTTTTTTTTTTTTTCTTAGTTCAGTAAGGATTATTCTTGAAAAAGATTAGTGTTGGATTATGACTTGGAAACACCGAGAATAAATTTAGAGGCATTGTATAGACTGTATAGAATGTTTATTTATCCAATAACTTACCCATGATATCCATGTCATAAACCAGTATAAACCAGTATTAACCAGTGTAATAATGGTATGCAAGTTTACACGGTCTCTAGATAATAATGTGTTGATTTGACACCAACAAACCAATCACCATGTCGGTACTAAATATGACGTCGTCACGATTTGGCAAAGAACACACAATGACATCACATAGTTTAAAGCGTTTGCGTTTACGTCTTTCTGGTTTCACTCTTAAACTTGTAATAAAATGATAGTTTAATACATTTCATTATAGATTTTGTTTTTACAGAATAAATAGAACATTGGGTTTTGAAAATTATCTGTGAACCATGAATAAAATACAAAGTTAAAGCAATACCCAGAACAGTAAAGTAATTTACGTTGTTTCTATATACATGGACGTGTAGCCGATGTAGGCTATATCGAAAATAAAGGCTTTTAAAAACCTCAAATAGCTGGGGTAATAAATAGAATAACAAACTCGGTACCAGTTATTATCCAATTTATGTCCCTCATGAAATAATTTTCACTTAAGACATAAATTTGATAATAACTGGCAACTCATTTGTTATCCTCAATTTAACATAGACTCCTTTGATATTTTCATCTTAAAAAACACTTGTGACAAATCCTCTATATAACAATACATTATTCATCTTGTATTAATACAGAGAAAGGCTTTCGTTATTTAATGGTTTTCCTTTTCACTCTCTCTTTCTCCTCTTCTCTTATTACCTATAAAAATAATTTGTTAAATTATGTGTAATTAGTGTTTGTTTGAGCACATATTACATATTTGCTAAAAGCCTAATTTGAGAGGTAACTGGTGTTTTCAAAAAGCCTTTCTTTTATTTTGACATTTTAAAACAAATTTGTCACATTGCTGACAGTGTTTTTAATCCAGCTTAAAACCTGTTAGAACAGTGCCTTCTCTTAATAGTTTATTCAATAGCTGATGTATTTTTGGTGCTGGGGTGTCATAAAACATTCAGTCTCTTAATATTTCTTTATAAACTTTCTATTTCAGATCCATGAATTCACAGAACTACAGAGCTGTAACGCTGGCATAACTACCCACGACATTTAACTGAGACATTTCATTTTAAAACAAAATAATGCTGTTTAGTGTGATATAAAGACAAATGTTTTTTAATTAATAGGATTTCCTAGCATTACCTGAATGAGCAGCCATTTTAAACTTGAACGACTTAGTAATTTTAAATGTTTTTATATGGAATGGCAGTGTGTTACATACCAAAACTAGGTCACCACGACCTAGCTTTTCACACATTAAACTTTAAAGGAAATCCTTGTCAGGGTGATGTATTCCGTATCAATTCATATGAGATCATCAGATCTTGCATTCAAGTACAGCTTGGGATGGTGGTGTGTTTTGTACAATAACTAGGTCACTGTGACCTACTTTTCACACATTACTCCACATTAAAGGAAATCCTTGTTCAGGCCATATCTTCCTTATCAATTCATATAGGATCATCAAACCTTTCATGCAAGTATAACTTTGAATGGCGGTGTGTTGCATATAACTAGGTCACCAGGACCTATTTTTGACAGGCGTTTCATGTACCTCACTCATACAGTGTTTACCCTAGTAATCTCTGGTATACTAACAGATTGTTATTTATTCATTTATCAGTATTAAAGTAATATTACATTTTTTTGTTGTTATTAAAGACATTATGTAGGTATTAAACCATTATTTCTTGATTTATGTGTTGAAATATGAGATGAGTTTAATCTGAATGCTCATCTTTGTCAAATAAACAATTAATTTACTATTATTTAATTAATGGAGGTAATTACTAGTATAGAAATGTATTGCTTTAATAATAAGGATTCTATCCTGCATACCTCGTAAAAATGTATTTCGACACAAAATGACCATACTTAGTTTTTATAATTGTCGATATTTTATAGTACCTGGTGATACTTCTATACAGTGATATAACTGTATATTATAGTTGACTGTTATTACCTTAAAATTTTTAAACACATACTTGGGATTCAGTACAGAAAGGTGGGTTCTTGAGAAAGTGAATGAATTAATAGTGTTTAAACAAATTAATGAAATGTTTTGTAGAGGTGGGTGGCAAGAAGGGTGTATGTTCAGCCATTGCATACATGTCGTTAATAGTTTTTAATATAGTTTACAAAACAGACTATGTTGTGTTTTTTTGTGTGTCTGGACATTTGCTTGCTTTAGGATATGTTACATTATTGATACGGTATCTCTACTTTCAAACAAACAAACAAAAACCTCCCAGAAGAAGATTAATAGTGCATAATCCTGAATGTTTGATTTTTGAGAGTGTTTTCACTTCATTTTATTAAAGTAATATGTGATTATAGCCATATAGTTTTGATATGTTGGAGCTTTTTAGGCTTTTTTTTTTTAAAACATTTTGTATAAAATATGTTACTAAAAGTAACTTTGTTATGTAAAGAACCTTGAAATGATTAACATGAAATGTGTGTTGGATGTTGTAAAAATATACTGTGCCAGTCCAGAAATTGAGAGATAAACGATTAAAGAATTTAATCTGTTAATAACTTGATATACAGTGAAATCCCCCGAAACCAGACATGTTAGGAACCAAGTAAAATGTCTGATTTTAAGGGGTAACCAGTTTATCCAGTTTAAAGAGGTTCTCTCTTGTACTAAAATTTAAAAGGGGACTGTGAAAAGTGTCAGTTTTTTAGAGAATTCCGTTTACAGAGTGTTCGGTTTTGAGAGGTTTCACTGTACAAGCACCGTTTCTACACTGTAATGATATATTACAGGTTTATTCAAATAGCAATAACTCGTTACACATTTTATCTTTTTTTTAAATATATATATTTATATTGATAAAAACCATTTACATTGATGAAGTCTGCTGAAATCTGTGATATTGTTTGGTTTTTCAGTTTTAATCATGATCTTAAACATGACTAGGACATACTGATCCCGTTAAAAAAAAACATTATCTGTGTTTTGTGTATCCAGGTTAAACAAATTTAATAATACATGTACATCCTTGTTATTGTTATACTTTATACCAAAAGTGGATTTTGACAATATGGTTAAGTGTATCCCAATATTCATCAGTTGGGGTTGGGTTTTTTCCATTTCAACAATTATGATTCAATTCTACATTTTGCAGTGAGCAATTTTGCTTAAATCTTGTGCATCTACGTATCTTTTCATTTAAATTTCTGTAAACTAAACCAAGTGATCATTGTATTAAGTATGCTACATTTAGTTTACTTGCTATGATGATGTGTCTTTATTTAGAAAAATAAATAAAACTGTGAAACAAACTGTACAGTAAAATGATCTTTCAGCTCTTAATACAATTCTTCTTAATTTTTATTCCCAAAATCATGATCTTCATTTTGGTAGATTTATTGGCTTTCCCCAAGTAATAACTTAAAAGTATTCCAGTTATGTAACATTTATATTTTCATTACATATCCAAGCTTTCATTCCTGATCATTCACATTACATTCATATATTATACTCAGATTTCTATTGTTATGTTGCAATATACATGTACATATAGTAAACTAAATGTTTTGTCTTTGTTTGGCCAAAATTTCTGTTTTTGGATATCGCTTATTTATATAAATATATTTTGTTACAATATATTTTTTAAGTTTGTGAATATATTTAATTTTTGCTGTGCCGATTGCTTTTTGTCTTTACAATCAATGTTTGTAGCTGATATATATTAGATCTAAATATTTGTTGATCTCTGTTACTTATATACCGGTAATGTGTTTAATCTGCACATTATGCTGATTTCAACTTTTTAAGCTTGCCTGTTTGAAACATTAATATAAGAGGTTTAAAGAGAACAAGTTACTGTGTTTGGGTCACGTTATAATTATGCTGGTTTAATACCTACATTTCTCTCACGCTTAGGTATATAGGACAGAGCTATCACATGAAAAAAAGCTATGAAAGATATTTCTTGCTAGTTCAATCAACCTGTACAAAGGTGCCAGAAAGCTGAGTTAGATAAACCGCCTAGCACTCGTCCCCTAAACGATAATGCACCCTTTTCATTGATTAATTAGTCTCGTCGTTTAGGAGGTAGTTGACCGTTGATACCTGTTCATTACATCATTACATAATCAAAGGTAGTATATGATGTCACATAATATGTAACACTGCATTCATACATTCTAGTGATGTAACATGTCAGCTGGGAGGTCACCATATAAACAAAACAAATGCAGTGAATTATATAATAATTATACTAAAATTATAAGACCGATTGTACTTGTTCTATCCCACATGACCACATATGATGGAGTTTTATATTATTACCTTCCTAATAAATCTTACTATATAAATAGTCCTGAATATAATCAACAATTGTTTCTTCAATATTCAATTCTACAGCCATAACTGCGTTTCTGAATTCAACACTACTGTTTATAGCACATGGTAGGTGGTGGTTTAAGTGCCTCTTGACAATGTCAGAAGTAAACAAATGGTATTGCTATTACATATGTTAGGTGTAGGGTTACAAAATAAAAATTGAAGATATGTATATCAAACAAGCAAGCTATAAGAGGGCTTTGACTAGGATCCATAATTTATAAAATATATATATACGTATATATATATATATATATATATTATTATTAGGTGAGTTTACCTCATTACATTTTTATATTGTAAATATATAATATACAAAAAAGTATCATTTCTTTATCTGAAGGTAGAGGGTTTAGTCCATTTTTCTTGGTACTACCCAAGAATATGAACAGTGTACAATATGTATATATTTTCCACAATAAATGGTTAAAACAGCCACCACATTGTAGTTACTTATGATTTCAAGGGCAGCACAGTGCAAAAAATAGTGGTACAGCTCGAGGTTACCAGACTCTCCTTTCAGATTCACCTGTGAAGGACATTTTCAAACAACAAATATAACCATCCCCCAAAAAGAAAGTGGCATGGCATACTGCACTGCCCCTGGATTTAGAAGGAGTTCCAGAAATGCTCAGTTTGAGGATAAAGAAGGATTTTTAAAATTTTAGATGTGGTGGAGTAATTGCTTGTCGTTGATGAGATTGAACTAATAGGTGTACCTATTGAAGTGATACTTTCTTAAAACATTAATAGTGGAAATAGAAGTCAATTTAAATCAAATATATCACATTCCTCCCTTACCCTGCCCTCACCTCCTTCAACTAGATTATTTACTTTTAAATGATTATCATAAATATATTCAAAATTGCAGTTTTAATAACAAGTACATTCCTGTGCTTATTGTATACAATGTATATTTAATGCTGATGTATCTCATCACAAAAACAGCCTAATTATCACAATTGCAGATATTTTGTAGCATTTCCTGTTCCAAACCGTGCCCTCTAACTGCTATGATCCTTTCTGTGGGAAAATGCATAAATAAAAGATATCTTCCAGCTAAAGGAAGGAAATAAGTTATTTAACAACGCACTCGACACATTTTATTTACGGTTATATGGCGGCGGACATATGGTTAAGGACCACATAGATATTGAGAGAGGAAACCCGCTGTCGCCACTTCATGGGCTACTCTTTTTCGATTAGCAGCAAGAGACCTTTTATATGCACCATCCCACAGACAGGATAGTACATACCACGGCCTTTGTTACACGAGATCCAGCTAATGGAAAAATGTAACAATATTCCTGTGAAGACTGTCAGAATTATCAATGTCTGATGTCCAATAGCCGATCATTAATCAATCAATGCATTTTATTTATTAAGGGTTTTGATATAGCTTTCACTTTTATTTGCTTGTATGTATGATACTGTATTGAACAACGCATGTATAACTCTACATGGACTTTGTCTTTGTATGTGAGGGATTGGAAAAAATAAAGTTAAAAAAAAAAATAATAATAATAAAACAATTCTAGTGGTGTCACTAAACAAAGTAAACTTTAATTTGGTATTTTGTAGTGTCTATTGATGTTTTCATTAATACGGTGATAAAAGTGTACTCCATTCCAAATTAAAACATATTTTTAAGTAGCAAAAATTCCAAATGGGGATGTATATATTTGTTTTCATTGATTTTCAGTAAGGATGGATAGGGGAAAGCATATACTTCAATTGCAAACACCACTGTAGTTTAAATATATTTTACATTCCATATAATAAATTGTAATACATCTGTTTTATTTCATGTTCTAGACTAAAAAACAAAACAAAAATGGCAACAGTAGTGTGTTATATCTTTGAAAGTTTTACCACGATTTGTATATTCTGTCTATAAAAAGAATTTACATAAAAGAACTGCTGCTAGTAATAACAACCTTGATTTGAAATAAAATCTTATTAAAATATGAATCATGTTTTGCATGTATTTTGTAACCACAAATAAGAGTATGTTTTTGTATATAATTATATATTTTATTGGGTATGAGGTATAACATACAAACATGTACACTAACATGTAAACAAGATCAAACTGGTACAGTACAATGTACAAAAAAGCGGAGAACTTGAGAGAATAACAAAACATAATGATACAAAACATACAAAAAATAAAAGATACTAAACATAACCAAAAGCACTATGAAATATTGCTTAAATTTAAATTATACATTGAGTATAAAATACTCAATTTGTTCATTAAGGTTACTGATATATTGATACACATCCGATTAAAACAAAAGGCTTCTTTTCGCCATCTTAGATACATATAAGCAAATATGAATATAATCAAGCCTGTAGGAACTACAATTGAAATGTGTGTGTGGAGGAGAACATGGGGTTCTGTGCCCCCCTCCATCTGGTTCGTACAGGCCTGATGATTAGTAGTATAATGTAGATACTGTCATCACAAAAGTGGTATGTAAAAAGAGTTGTTCAATTCGTACAGGCCTGATGATTAGTAGTATAATGTAGATACTGTCATCACAAAGTGGTATGTTAAAAGAGTTGTTCAATTCGTACAGGCCTGATGATTAGTAGTATAATGTAGATACTGTCATTACAAAAGTGGTATGTAAAAAGAGTTGTTCAATTCGTACAGGCCTGATGATTAGTAGTATAATGTAGATACTGTCATCACAAAGTGGTATGTTAAAAGAGTTGTTCAATTCGTACAGGCCTGATGATTAGTAGTATAATGTAGATACTGTCATCACAAAAGTGGTATGTAAAAAGAGTTGTTCAATTCATACAGGCCTGATGATTAGTAGTATAATGTAGATACTGTCATCACAAAAGTGGTATGTAAAAAGAGTTGTTCAATTCGTACAGGCCTGATGATTAGTAGTATAATGTAGATACTGTCATCACAAAAGTGGTATGTAAAAAGAGTTGTTCAATTCGTACAGGCCTGATGATTAGTAGTATAATGTAGATACTGTCATCACAAAAGTGGTATGTTAAAAGAGTTGTTCAATTCGTACAATGTCTTTGGTCAAAAATGACATTTGCAGGATCAAATAGACAATAACACCCACAAATCTAAAAGCTCAATATGGTTATATCCATTGTAAACTGAATCGTTTTTCTACAGAGCTAACTGTATATTTGGTATTGCTTGAAAAAAAATACCTGGCTACAATGTAACTGTAGACCCTTGAATCATTAACTTCGTCTGTTCAAATTGCTAATGACTTCACTTTCTAATGATGTCATTAGCTTTCCGGGTGTTATTTTCATTTGATCCCAGAAAAATAATGTAATTAACCAATCACAATACAGAACACACTCGCCATCAGTTTACAATGATACACTCAACACATTTTAATTATGGTTATATGGCGTCAGACATATAGCGAAGGACCAAACAGATGATGAGAGAAGAAACCCACTGCCACCACACCATTGGCTATTCTTTTTGATGAACAGCAAGGGATCTTTTATATGCACCATCCCACAGACAGGATAGTACATACCACAGCTTTTGTTACAACACTTGTGGAACAATGGCTGGAATGAGAAATAGCCCAATTGGCCAACCTATGACAAAGAACTTAGATTACATATTGCTAACTAAAATCACTATAAATATGACAAAATTTAAATGGGAAGCCAAATTTAAAAACTAAGCACTTAAATAAAATATTTAGCAGGACATATAAAATAATACCAGATACAAAACTCTGATGATTCCATTATAGATTAGCAGGGCTGTACCTAGTGGAGGGGGCAAGTGAAAATTTGAAAACAAGTTGAATTTTATTTTTTAACGACACATCCATAGCACATTGATTTTGTAATCATCGGATATTGGATGTCAAACATTTGGTTATTCTGACATATAGTCTTAAAGAGGAAACCCACTACATTTTCCCTTTAGTAACAAGGGATCTTCTATATGCACCATCCCAGACAGGATAGCACATACCACGGCCTTTGATATACCAGTCATGGTGCACCAACTGGAATGAGAAACAGCCAAATGGGCCCACCGATGGGGATCGATCCTAAACTTGATCACTGGGCTACATCCCACCCAAATTTGAAAAAGTGCCTTTTGTATCTATGTGTATGTGAATAAGTTCCTATGTTACCTAACACTGATTATTTGTGCCTGTCAGCCTGCCCACCCATTACTTTTAAGCTAGATATGACCCTGGTGAGAAAACGGAATTCTTACAACAAACATTGTTAACATGTTGATCTGTTTGGATAATTTCACATTACAGTTAACTCCAGCTCGTCATCAAAATGTGTTTGTGTAGTTAAACATATAAAGTAATTCAAACGATCCATCATTTGAATACACGCGTTTAAAGTTTTCAATCATGTGACTTGATTCCATGGTGATGCTAGGAAAGGTATGACTGCTTTTTCTGGCTGAAAAACAAAGTAGAGAAGAAAAAAAATGATTGCTTTTCATGTTGAAATATTTTTTATTAAGTAATTCAACAAACGAAAAACAGCTAAATATCCTTTTAAAAAAGATTCAAACTTCAGCAACAGACGACAGATTTGTCATTTTTTAAATTTGTTTTTCCTTCTTCTTACTATACTCTTCAAAAAAGGTAGGGGAACCTGAAATATTAATGTTAATATCAACTAATAGACCGAACATACATTTTGACCACAGACATCCTAGTAAAGAAGGTTCAGGTCTGTTTATTAACACACTGAAACACATTCCATAGTTTGCACATGCATCACGCATTTGCCCCGTACACGTGCGTAGAGTGTCATTCTCAATTTTGACAATTTCCATGAAGGTCGATTAATCACTGTGGAACACTATTTCTGTCAATCTTTTCATTCTGTTGATCATACAGTTGTTATTGTTTTGTTTTTAGTCATTTTTATTGTTTGAATTTGCAATTTACTGATAAAAAACGTCAACTTTCAAATTTCACTTCTGACCCCAATCGTCCTTCAAGATCTTTGATGGTCATAAAACCTACTGTAATACTGAACTACCGGTTGTAATGTTTGCCCAATTAATTCACTATTATCATATAACCATTTCCCACAGCTAATATACCTTACAATTTTGGCAATTGTAAATTCTGTTTAGAGTTCCCCTACTTTTTTTGAAGAGTATACATACAAGACAAATAATGTCCATTGTTAAAAAAAAAAAAATCCTCATCCACCACAAAAAAAAAGGTACGCAAACTCTGCAAAACTGATCAGGTAACTGGCAAGCGAAAGTTTCCATCATTAATTTAATTAGCAATACAGGCCTCTGAAATTGCAAGAGCGATCATTTCGTTCGTGCGTTGCTCATGCAAAGATAATTTTGCATTATACCTATTTTTTCTTCGCGCAAATTTGGAGCACCTATTACTGAGAGACGTACCCGGATCAAAATTCTTGGGGGGTAACTACTTTTTATAAACAAATGAAACACTATACAAATTAAACCCTGAGATGTGTATGCTATTTTCTGGAGTTAAAAAAAAAGAAAAAAAAAGTGAGATTCTCAGGGAGACAACTATCCCACTCCCCCCCCCCCCCCCCTCCCCGGAGGGTATGGCCCTGTTACTTGGCTATAGAGGGTTATGCAAAAAAGAAATGGGTTACTTGGATTTATTTCTGCGTCATGGGTCATGCAGATTTTAACTTCTCAGAGGCCTGCAATAGCATTGTCCAGGTTAGGCAGTTGTCAAAAATGGAAACTAATATAAACAAAACACAGGTTTTCACATACCAGTTCAGGACATTGCATCTGCATAGTGTTAATTAACAAACCCCATTGGAATGACATCTGAAATGGGGAAGTGGCAGGGGCATGCTCTCCCACATTTTCATTTTGAATAACCACAAATACTTTAAAGGATATTTTGTATATTAGGACAAACTATAGATTGTGTGGTCCTGAAGTGAGTGGGCTCATATTATAGCCTCACCACTTACCTTCATTGACAAAGAAGTCGGCGAAGTATTGTGATACTTTGATAGCTGCAAATTCATGATCCATGTGTTCTTTTGGATTCCACAGGAAAATGTTTGCTTCAGGATGCCACTGGCTTCCATAAAATGGATACTTGTATGCTGAAAAACATGAAGGGCATTTATTTTGTAACCCCTATCTTCGACTTGCCAATTAAAAGCCACATTTCAACAGCTGCTGTGATATCTGTGCCATCCTCAGTGGCGTAGTAGTTAAACCATCAGCTTTACAGCTGGTAGGTTCTGGGTTCACACCGTAGTACTGGTATCCATCCAGAGTGAGGGGTGGGATGTAGCCCAGTGGTTAAGTGCTCACTTGACGCATGGTCGGTCTGGGATCGATCCCCGTCGGTGGGCCCATTGGGCTATTTCTCGTTCCAGCCAGTGCACCATGACTGGTATATCAAAGACCATGGTATGTACTACCCTGTCTGTAGAATGGTGCATATAAAAAAAAACCTTGCTGCTAATCGAAAAGATTAGCCCATGAAGTGGTGACAGCGGGTTTCATCTCACACTATATCTGTGTGGTCCTCAACCATATGCCTGATGCCACATAACTGTAAATAAAATGTGTTGAGTGCATCATTAAATAAAACATTTCTTTCCATCTAGATTGAGTTTTAACAATTCGGTGGGTAGGTGTGTTAGGTCACTACACTGACTTCTCTCTCACTAATCACTAACAACTACAGATCTGCCTGTTAACAGGGGAGCTATCAGTCCCACTCCTCTTGACTCCCCTGTGAGTAATGTTGTTTTTTTAGCTCACCTTAGTATGTGAATTTTTTAATTTTTTTTTAGCAAATTGGTTAAATATCAATGCTCAGTATGCCAATATCTTAAAAATGGTTCCCCATAATTTAAGTTAGAAGAGCAATTAATCGCTCCCCACAATATTCTTCATTGTGAGGTCTACAACTACCAGTGGTCCACAACTGGTTCATCAAAGGCCGTGATATGTGCTGTCCTGTCTGTGGGAAAGTTTTTATAAAAGACCCCTTGCTGCTTATTGGAAAGAGTAGCCTATGTGGTGGCAGTCGGTTTCCTCTAAAGAAATATGTCAGAATGACCATATCTTTGATGTCCAATAGCCGATAATAAGATAAAAATCAATGTGCTCTAGAGGCATCGTTAAATAAAACAAACTTTACAACTAACCAACTGTCCTGGACAGACAGCCCAGATAGCTGAGATGTGGTGTGTTCATGACAGCCTATTTCAATCTCAAAAATTGTACTTAATAATCTTTTCAGGCTTTTAGGAACAATATCTAAAACGTGTGTGGTATGTGTTAGGTGGAGGAGGCACAAGCTATAGTGGGTGGGGCAGGCAAATATATATTTTAACTTTTGGATGATTTCAAGTGCACTTAGAAAGAAAGGATTAATAGATCGGTAAGTAGACCATAATTGTTTTTAGATTCTACTTGATGTTACCTTCCATTGTTGATATGAATGAAATCTGTTTTCGACCTTTGTTTGTCGACAGGACTCTGTAAAATGAATTCAGGGAACTGGTCTTTTCAAATGTCTGAAAGAAATTAAACAAGTATATCATAGTAACTTTTAAAACACAGCCTGGCAAGTTTTGAAAGGAAAACAAAATGATGAATATACGTATTAACTTGTTATGTAGTGTCTGGAATTTGGATTAATTAACTTATTTATGTGATAAAAAAATGATATAACCACTTGGCTATAATGTATCTTTTTAACAAAGAATAATGAGCTGTTGACAAGGAGATTGTACATTTGGTTATAAGTCTTCTTCTTCTTCTTTTCTTTCCTTCTTGTAATGATATCACAGGGAGATGTTTGCTGCCAGGATGAATCTCACAGTGACATGGAGGGATTGCTGGTCTCTATAAAGTTTTTCTTCTGTGTTTTTCGGTGTTGGCCAATGGTTATAAGTAATACCATACTATTTAAATTGAAATAACATGTAAAGTAATTCCTCTTGTGTTTTTTATTAACATTATATGCAATCTGGGGGGGGGGGGAGTAGGGACATGGGATGAAAATATACTTTTTTTGTCCTACTCTATGTAAATAAATATAAAAATTTGGCGTGTGCCTCTATAGAGATTGGGGCAGGATGTAGCCCAGTGGTAACGTATTCGCTTGATGCGTGGTCGGTCTGGGATTGATCCCCGTCGGTGGACCCATTGGGCTATTTCTCATTCCAGCCAGTGCTCCACAACTGGTGTAACAAAGGCCGTGGTATGTACTGCCCTGTCTGTGGGATGGTGCTACTTGAAAAGAGTAGCCCATGAAGTGGCGACAGCAGGTTTCCTCTCTCTATATCTGTGTGGTCCTTAACCATATGTCTGACACCATATAACCGTAAATAATATGTGTTGAGTGCGTCGTTAAATAAAACATTTCCTTCCTTCCTATAGAGATTGTGCTTCCACACTTCAGATACAGGTTTGCTAACTATGATAAACAATTGTAAAAGTTAAGAGAACTTCACCTCTTGCCAAATACCCCAGTGATGTGCATTGTACGTCACTGGTAGTGTTGTCAGACTGTGATGAACATCAGCAGGAAGATTTCCCATCAGACGACTCGATTTATAATCTGAAATAACAAAATAGATAGTGAATTTTATAATAATTATCCTAAAATTAGAAGTATGATTGAACTAGAAAATATTTCTGGCACTCTTCTTTTTGTAGATGGTTTTTCTGACAATGATTGATTTTCTTGTGATTTGTGTCCGAAAAAACAGCTACAAAAAATGACTTGTGCCAGAAACCATTAATCCAAAACATTGATATTTTGTTCTCCAGATGATGCTACAAAAAAATGCATTTTAAGTCAAATTTTGCTTGTACCACCCATTATAGCTTGTGTCCCCTCCCCTCTCCTCCTAAGAAAGAAGAAGAAGTTTGTTTTGCTTAATGACACCACTAGAGAACATTAATTAATTAATAATTAGCTATCGGATGTCAAATATTTGGTATTTCTAATAGTCATCAGAGGAAATCCGCAACATTTTTTGTATGCAGCAAAGGATCTTTTATATGCACTTTCCCACAGACAGGAAAGCACATACCACGGCATTTGACCAGTTGTGGAATGAGAAAAACCCCAATCAGTTGAATGGATCCATCGAGGTGGTTCGATCCTACGCTTCTCCTAAGAGTCTAAAGACACCCTGAAAAGATAATTATGGAAGGAAGGAAGGAAATGTTTTATTTAACGACGCACTCAACACATTTTATTTAGTTATATGGCGTCAGACATATGGTTAAGGACCACACAGATATTGAGAGAGGAAACCCGCTGTAGCCACTTCATGGACTACTCTTTTCGATTAACAGCAAGGGATCTTTTATATGCACCATCCCAAAGACAGGATAACACATACCACAGCCTTTGAAATACCAGTCATGGTGCACTAGCTTGAGCGAGAAATAGCCCAATGGGCCCACCGATGGGGATCGATCCCAGACCGACCGCGCATCAAGCGAATGCTTTACCACTGGGCTACATCCCACCCGAAAAGATAATTAAGCATACCATTTGAGAGATTCAGTGGTACGGCAAGATCCTCTGCATCTGTGGCCTTGAGAAGGTTTGCCCGAGCGGTCAAGTTGGTCAGCAGCTGGAAGCCCTGACAGGTTCCCCACAGTGGAAAATAATCTCCCTTGTCATTTGCCTGCAATGAACAAGATCAAACTATTTAACTGTAAAAACAAAACATTTTCATCAACTTAACATTAATTTTAAATTTTTTAATATTTCAGACATTTCACCACTGCAACTTATTTCTGAATTAAAAAAAAAAAAATGTTTTGTAAATAAATATAAATTTTAAAGTTTAAAAAAAAAATATATATTGTTTTTGTTTTAAAATATATTGAGATGAACATTCTTATTGTTTGCGTGAGAGCTAAAAGGTCGTAACTGGCAGATATGACCTAAAACGTATGTTTTGCATATTTGGAATCGCCATCCCCGATTACATATTGTGACAAAAAATCGTAGCTGTGTCCCTAATAGCATCGCTAATACAGAAGGATTTAAATGGTCGTAAGTGAATCACAGATACCAATTTGCACGAAAATAGATGTAACTGACACATACAATTTTTCTCCGATTTGCTTGCTGTCCATTATGTGAACACGACTGGTCGTATGTGGTAGATACACCCTTTTTAAATACAGCTCGTTATATAATTATGTCTGACATAGGTCGTATGTGCCAAATACAACCCATATGCATTCTTTGTATCGGTTTGTGATAGAAATCACAAATGCGAAGTACAATAGAGCATACATTATGTCAGTATTTTTATGTGCTTGAATCTTAAAAATAATATGACTTTTGTCGTTGTGAGAACCTGGAAAATATGGAGAAAAGAAATTGATACTGCATGCAACGAACCATTTGGCAACAGACAAGAATCGTGTCTGTATATATAAATAGGAATTGCAGTAACATTAATGTTAGTATGGTTTTCTATTTTATGTGCACCATAATTATAATGATAAACATATTTTGGTGAATTTTAATGAAAAAAAATATCTATTTTGATTTTATTTTAATCGAAGCAAAGTTTCCAACATGTAATTTGTATCTGTAAGTACAATTTTAATTCATAATTAAGTTGTATGTGGCATATACGACCAAAATGCAAGCATAATTACACTGATTTTGGATGTATTTAATTGTATGTTACGGTGATCAAGTTCTGTCTTTCAGCTGCCTTTGAAGATCTATAGGATTGCCCTTCATGAAGGCATTATGGTTAACAACACTGCACATACAAACGCAATTGTAAGTTATCCAGGACAAAGTCAAGTAACAGAAGACAGTTTAATCAGACGTAAGGTTAAAAGGCAAATAAAGTGAATGTGGCCTCAACATAAACGATAGGAAGATCTATGAATTTTGATTAACTTTACAGTTAACGAATATTTGCAACAGAATGTTGAACGTGAACATGACACAACACACACACCAAAACATTAACACAACATAGCATGCACAACAGAAGCTGAACATGACATAGCACACACAGCATAAGCTGAACATGACATAGCACACACAACAGGACATGAACATGACATAGCTCACACAACAGGACCTGAACATGACATAGCTCACACAACAGGACATGAACATGACATAGCTCACACAACAAGACATAAACATGACACAGCTCACACAACAGGACCTGAACATGATATATAACATACACAACAGAACTTGGCACATCAATGACAAGACCTGAACATAACATAGCAAAAAGCTGAACATGAAAAATAATCACCATAGAAAATGAACGTGACAGAGCACTTGCGACAGTTTATTTGTTTGTTTTGTTTAACGACACCACTAGAGCACATTGATTAATTAATCATCAGCTAATGGATGTCAAACATTTGGTAATTATGACTCATAGTCATCAGAGGAAACCCGCTACATTTTTCCTAATGCAGCAAGGTATCTTTTATATGCACTTCCCACAGACAGGACAGCACATACCACGGCTCTAATCCAGTCACTTGCGACAGAACCTGAACATGACATAGCACTCACAACAGAACCTGAACGTGACATAGTACACACAACAGAACCTGAAGAAGAACATGACAGAACACACATACAACATACCATGATCATGACATAGCACACACAAGAGAACTTGAACATGACATATCACTCACAACAGACCCAGAAAATAATTTAGCACACACAACAGAAACCGGAGGATTGATCACTTAACACTCTATAAAACATGGAGAGAACACTGCACATAACATAGTCTGGAGATATCACTGAACACACATAACCTGGAGAGATTTCTGAACACAGTAGAACCTGAAGAGATCACTGAACACACATAACCTGGAGAGATCTCTGAACACAGTAGAACCTGAAGAGATCACTGAACATAACAGAACCTGGAGAGATCACCGAACACACAATAGAACCTGGAGAGATCACTGAACACACAAAAAGAACCTGGAGAGACCACTAGACACACAATAGAACCTGGAGAGATCACTGAACACACAATAGAACTTGGAGAGATCATCAGACACACAACGGTACCTGGAGAGATCACTGGACACACAATATAACCTGGAGAGACAAATGGACACATAACAGAATCCAGAGAAATCACTAAATACACAACAAAACCAGGATTGTGCACTGAACATACAACAGAACCCGGGGAGTACACCCAATACACAACATAACCTGGGAAGATCACTGGACACACAACATAACCTGGGAAGATCACTGGACACACAACAGAACCTGGAGAGATTACGGAACACACAATAGAACCTGGAGAGATCACTGGACACACAACAGAACCTGGAGAGATCACTGAACACACAATAGAACCTGGAGAGATCACTGAACACACAATAGAACCTGGAGAGATCACTGGACACACAACAGAACCCGGAGAGATCACCAAATACACAACAAAACCAGGAGTGTGCAATGAACACACAATGAAACCTGAAGAGTACACCCAATGCACAGCAGAAGCTGTAGGGGTTACTGTTTCCTCAATATAACCTGGAGAGGATCCTGCATACTCAACAGGTGGACATGGTATAGTGTTCACTACTTCTGGATTTGATATTCAGTACACACCCTCATTGGAAATGTAAACCCTATATCCTTTGAATGAGCTTCATTTGAACCCGGTGTATCCCAAGCCAATAAGCTGCTAAACATAGTTTCTTCATTAAGGATACCAGCTTCAGTTTACTTAACTATTCTAGTTTGTCTGTTCCACTAGCTGATAAACCAGGTATTCTTGAAACTAGTAAAGTACACCCTGAGGCAGCAGAACCAGGCAAAAGGACTCCTATGGCTCAAAGAACACGGAAAGAACACTGCACACAATATGACACTAGCTTTTCTGATGACTCATCAGGAACGAATACTTGCCTAGAAAAAGAGGTTTTGTATGGACAAGTCATCTGATTCTGATGCACCATCATCAAACAACGAACATGGAGCACTACCACCACAGTGTTTCTGCCAGAAAGAAATATTTGGGTATGGCTCTATGGAATTGAATGCAACCACCGTCAACAGGGGTATGGGAGTCCTCTCTCAGAAAGAAAATGGGTTACGTTTAGGGTTAGGATTAAGAAAATCATACAGTAATGATAAGAGTAATTAATTGTGTCAAAAAGTTAACTTAAAGAAAAATTCTGCAAAAATATTTGGGTATGGCACCATACCTTTTTACCCTCTGGCAGAAACCCTGCACCAGACAAAAGTAAAATAACTTTTTTCACGTAATATTGTGTTTAAGCGGTGATTTTATTAATACGTATTTCTACTTGTATTCCTTTTTGAATGTTTGCTTCTAAATATGTTCTATTTACAAGCTTTCTCCTTTTTAAAAATAAATATGTGATTTGCAAAACTGAAATGTTTTACAAGTGATGGTTCTTTCAGAATAAATATTCAAATTTACTTGATATACTGTTGGTCGTAAGTGGCGCATTTAATTAAATCATGAATAATTGTCGTAACTACAACTATTTAAGCAAATAACTAAAACACCTAATATGCTATAAATACCGCAAATATACAAAGAAATCGTAAATATGTTCAGCTTTCATTGTCATTAAAACAAAATCGACATCTTAACTACTGATCAAGAAAAACAGTTTTCCTTCATTATCTCGGCTTTTTAAAAATCAATTTTGATGCATTTACATCCTCCTGGCTCTCACGCGACAATATGTGTAACTATAATCCAAGTTTCATTGATCTAGAAGTTATAGTTTGTGACAAATTAAGTTAAACATGAACGCTTAACATTGGAGTTAAACATTTTTAGGAGACATTCAAATTTAATGCTTTTTCCAGGACATTCCAGGCCTGGATTTTAAAATCCCAAAATCCAAGGACATTCCAGGATTTCCAGGACGTGTAACAACCCTGATATCTCACCTTAGAGGACACTGATTTATTCATTATTATTATTCTCAGAGTAAACCTGCTACATTTTTCCATTAGCAGCATGGGATCTTAAATACATGCATGCACTTTCCCACAAACAGGACAGCACATACCACATCTCTTGAAATACCAGATGTGGGGCACTGGTTGGGATGGGAAAAAACCCCAATCAGAGATCTGGTGCACTGAGATTGTTCGATGCTGCAACCAAAGCACCTCAATCAAATGTTCTACCCAGGTGGAGGGTGGGATTTAACTCAGTCGGTCGAGTGTTCGCCTGAGGTGCTTGTGTCGCAGGATCGAACCACCTCAGTGGATCCATTCAACTGACTGGGTTCTTTCTTGTTCCAACCAAAAAAGTTTTGTTTGTTTTGTTTAACGACACCACTAGAGCACATTGATTTATTAATCATCGGCTACTGGATGTCAAACATTTGGTAATTTAGACATTTAGTCTTAGAGGAAACCTGCTACATTTTTCCATTGGTAGCAAGGGATCTTTTATATCCCACAGATAGGACAGCACATACCATAGCTTTTGATATACATGTACCAGTAGTGGTGCACTGGCTGGAACGAGACATAGATCAATAGGCCCACCGATGGGGATCAATCCCAGACCGACCGCACATCAAGCGAGCGCTTTATCACTGGGCTATGTCCCGCTTTGTTCCAATCAGAAGGAAGGAAATGTTTTATTTAACAACGCACTCAACACATTTTATTTACGGTTATATGACATCGGACATATGGTTAACGACCACACAGATATTGAGAGAAAAAACCTGCTGTCGCCACTTCATGGGCTATTTCTTTTGATTAGCAGTAAGGGATCTTTTATATGCACCAGCCCACAGATAGAATAACACATACTATGGCCTTTGATATACCAGTCGTGGTGCACTGGCTGGAACAAGACATAGCTCAATAGGCCCACTGACAGGGATCGATCCCAGACTGACCGCACATCAAGTGAGCACTTTATCACTGGGCTACATCCCACCCTGTTCCAACCAGTGCACCACAACTGGTCAAAGGCTGCGGTATGTGCTTTCCTGTATGTGAGAAAGTGCATATAAAAAGATCCCTTGCTACTAATGGGAAAATGAAACAGGTTTCCTCTAATGACCACGAGTCATAATTACCAAATGTTTGGCATCCAATATGAATAGCTAATGATTAATTAATCAATGTGCTCTATTGGTGTCGTTAAATAAAACAAATTTTTAACTCAACAAGGTGTGACAAAAACAGCAGTCCTGGATGTCTCCACTAACCTGAACAGCCAAGTCGTAGATCTGTCTTCCTGCCTTAGCATACCAAGATACTTGGATACCAACGTCTCCACCAGGGAACAGTGCTCTGTAATCAGAACATGATTCCAATGTTACGACAGAAGAAATTGTATACCATCAAGGTATATGAACTTAACTTATTACATTTATTTCATTTCAACTTATTTTCGTGCTTATATCCAATTAAGGTTCAAGCACACTGTCCTGGGCACACACCTCAGCTATCTAGGCTGTCTGTCCAGGACAGTGGGTTAGTTGTTAGTTGGTTAGTGGTTAGTGAGAGAGAACAGTGTGTAGTGGCCGTATACCTACCTATTGACCAGTGTATTAAGCAGTCATCTCCATAAGTGTACGGAACAGGTTGGGGGTGGGGGTGGGGGGCAAATCCTTAAATTCGGGAAAAAAAGACAGAGAAAAAAAGAAACGAGCCTGCCTGAAAACTTTTCACCATGTATTTCCATCATTCTGGCCACAGTTTTAATCCATGTACAAATGCATAGTTTGCAACCCGATGTTGCCTTTTGGCAGTAATGCTAATACGAATAAATATTGCTATCCAGATTCGGGTATTTTTGTTTAATTTGGGCAAATATCAACCTGTTCCCCCTACAAAAATATTCACTTTGGTGGCTGTTTGACACTGGTTTAACTGTATATTAGAACATGTTTCCAGTTGCAAGAGCTTTTCTAACTATTAAAATAACACTTTAATTACAGTATCTTGGTTAGAATATCAGCGTCTGTATATTCATTGTGCGTCTGATCATCCTAATGTTTCTAGTCGGTCAAACTGCATTAAATCGTTTACTCTAATATACAGATAAAACTATGTGAGTGGCTGTTAAGATACCATATATCTTCCAATGAGTTCTTTTAAAACATATCAATGAGGGAAAACAAGTTGGATATGTTTTTAAACAACGAGTTGTAAGATAACTGACATCTAATGGACCCAAATGTAATATTCTACTTCTTACATAATCTCATAAACCAAGTTTAAAACAAATTTGAATGTTTTTTCTAACTAAAACTTATTTGTGGCACTTGTGCATACAGTTAACTTACTTATTACACAGCAATTTCAGGTTAACTTGCAGTGGCAGATCTAAGGGGGTGGGGGGGCACCAGGCCCCACTTAAATATTGCGACAGTTATATTTTAATTTAATTTTTTTATTTTGTCTGTTGGAGAATCTGAGGAATCCCTTCGGGAATGTTTGTGGCTTTGGCCACATGTCACTGGACCCCCCAACCCCCAGTATGGTTTTCTGGATCTGTCACTGACTTGTACATCACAAAAAAATTACAAAAAATATTAAAACATTTACCCATTGATATGCGAAAACAGTTTCTTGTAATACTCATCAGATTCTTTGGTTCTGAAAGGACAGAAAAGAACACACATTAAATTCATATTTTACTGACATTAAATGCATACCGTGTTATTAATTTCATTTGTGATTTAAAATAGTAATAATATTAAGTTTGGATAAAAAACAAATATAACATTAATTGATATTTGATAACATAGCTAAACAGAACATTTCGATTTTGGATTCCTTTTTCATACTCGAGTCGAGATAAGAATTTCCAGTATTAAATAATGAACAGAGGGTGAGTACAGGAGATTATTAAATCATTCATCTACATACATTCCAATAATTCACGATCACTAATTTATGCAAAAATAAGATTTTTTATCTAATAAAATAAATAAAACAATCAAAACCAAAGCAAAAATATTTAAACTACAGTAAATGAAAATTATTTTATAAAACCAAACCACGGGTGTAGGAAGGTGCCAAAAAGTGGGGTCACACACGCATATTATATATATATATAAATACATGTATAAATATATAAAAATCATCGCCGCTTCCAACACCAGAAAACCCAAACAAAAAAGCCTAAAATTTAACAAAACACTAAAATCCAATTTTATAAACAGGGTTTTGTTACCTGATGGGTACAACCCTTGCCCCAGCCTGTTCCAGGTACTTTACATAAGATGCTGGAATGAAAGTGTCAGCACTTGCATGTTTTGTTGCTTGGGCCAAAATTCCTGCAAAAATTATATATTAAAAGTTATTACATAAGAATTTTTTTTTTCAACTTGATCAATAAATAAAAATAACAAAAGTAATAAAACTGTTATTTCATTTAAATATAAGTACCAGTAACTATTATATGTGCTACTGTGGTTTGGGTGGGGTGTGTGCAGTGGAGGAGAGGGGTTTACTAATGTATAT
Organism: Gigantopelta aegis; assembly: GCF_016097555.1. Taxonomy (NCBI): domain Eukaryota; kingdom Metazoa; phylum Mollusca; class Gastropoda; order Neomphalida; family Peltospiridae; genus Gigantopelta; species Gigantopelta aegis. The sequence continues at coordinate 54,506,411 of NC_054706.1, forward strand.
GTTAAATGTTTGGTGTCACTTATAGAAGGCCACAATTATAAGAAACCACTGTACTGAATGTGTCAGCTTCTTTAAATATAAATTATAATTATAATTATAATATACTGAAAACCAAATTTGCAACTGATTACACACAACAATGAACATGTATAGAAGAATGTCATTGGAATAACCAAAATTATTTATCCATTTTAAATGTGCTTCATTTTAACAGAACAGATTTTCATAACAATATCTCTAATTTTTTATTTTTTTTACTAATTTGATTCTTTCTTTTTTTAAAGACATTTTAAAATCTACACATACTACTAAAATGATATTTTGTCTTTGAGCAAAACAAAGATTCCTGGGAGGTATATAACCTAATGTATGTGAAGTTACCCAAAATAAATATGTATTCTGTTATACAATACAGATACAGTAATAGGATACTTAGGCCTGTAACTTTGATCAAGCTTCAGGTGATATTTTAAAACAAGAAGAAAAAAACAACAACTATTAAATTAGATTTAGATGTATTACATAATAGACATTCACTGTGAACAAATAATGTAAATACCAGTAAACCAAAAAACCAAAATACTACTTTTGTAGATTTAAAAAAAAAGAAAAAAAAAGAAGAAAATAAGAAAGAGAAAAACTTCCTGGTCAAATATTAAAGTTAACTTTAATTGTTATGTTAAATATTATCTGAAATTATATAATCAAACACAAATACTTACCAATAATAGGTCTGTTATTTATCTTGACTGATGCACCAACTACTAAACCAAATAAAATAAATACTGTCAAAGAGAAAACAACTAAAATGCTATTCATGTTTTTCCTGTACTGTGGTCTATCTACATGCACCAACACTAAATCTAATGCCTTTGTGAGTTACTGGGTCATGGATGAGGAAAAAGGGAAATCCCATTTGTTCAACAACACATACCGTATTTGATCTAATAATAGCAGTGTTTAGTGATCAAAACCATTAGTGACACTTTAGTGGCAGGGTGCTTAAGCCATCAGCTTTAAGTCTGGTAGGTTCTGGGTTTGAATCCCAGTAGAGGATCCAACCCAGTGTCAGTTTAAATGATTCATTGAGGAGATGTAATGCCACAACACTAATTTCATTCTTCAGGAGTCATTTAACCATGTCCTGGACAGACAGCCAAGATATTTGAGGCGTGTGCTTGAACCCTAAGGGATGTAACCCCCCACCCCCACCCCACACACACAAAAGAAGATAAAATTAAATAAATACATCCAGTCACTAGTCTGTTTCTGGGGCTACAAGACACTTTTTACATTTCAATTTATTTTAGTGCTTTTATCAATTTAGGATTCAAGCACACCGTCCTGGGCACATACCTCAGTAATCTGGGCTATCTGTCCAGAACAGGAGTTAGTAGTAGTTGCTAGTAGTTAGTGAGAAAGAAGTAGCTGTTTTAGTGGTTCTACACCTCCCCATGCAGCTGTTAAAATTCACTCTGTGCAAGAGACGGTACCAGGATCCGAACTCGGTACCTACCGACCTAAAAGCTGATGGCTTAGCCACTACACCACTGAGGTCAGTTTATTTTTTATCAGAGATGTTATTAAATAGGTTTGATCATGTTTAATTGTAATTTCACACAGGTACACAGGGTTGAAAAAATGTACACTGTAATCATAAAGTGGAATTTTTTGTTTATGAATGCTTACAAAATTGTGATTTAAAAAGAAAAGGGTTCTCCTGGGCAGGTGACAAGGAGACGTAGTCAAATAACAGGAAACTCCTGTGAAAAAACAGGAGGGTTGACAGGTCTGGTCAACCATTTATCTGGGGGGGGGGGGGGGAAATCCTGGGCTTGTAATAAAGTATTTACGGTTAGGGAATTCCCCCACATTTGTGCAAGTCATGTTACACAAAGGCAACTTCTTGTCATGTCAGAGTCTGCCTGAGATTCTAGATATACTGAACAATTGCATGGTTACCAGTTTAAATGCAAGAGACCATTGTGTTTTGTTTGTCTGGTAAGTTATTCCTCTCCAAATCCTGGAATAAATGGCATTTTTATTGCTGTATGTAATAATTTTACAATATGAATGTTATATAGGAGGACATTTTAATTTGTTTAAATTTTGTGGTAATGTTAGTTTGTATACAGTGTTAAATACACTTATTTTTAATGACCCCTCAGCACATAAACTAAAGCATTTTGGTGTGAAACAAAAACATTATTGTGACTTTGGTTCAGTTAATAGAAAAATTAATACTGGTACATGTTTAATGAGACCTCAGCACATTTTAAACTGCAACTATTCTGGGTCTAACCTATGAATATTATGATTATTTCAACATTTGGCGAATAGAAAGAGGAAACCTGCTGCCACCACATAGGCTACTCCTTGGGATAAAGCATTAAATGATCTGTTATATGGAAGGAAATGAAGGAAATGTTTTATTTAATGACACACTCAACACATTTTATTTACGGTTAATAATAATAATAATAAAACAATAAAAAAATCTAGTGGTGTCACTAAACAAAGTAAACTTTAATTTGGTATTTTGTATTGATGTTTTAATTGATACAGTTGTAAAGTGTATTCCGTTCCAAATTGAAACAAATTTTAAGTAGCAAAAATTCCAAATGGGGATGTATATATTTTTTTTCAATGATTTTCAGTAAGGATGGATTGGGGAAAGCATATACTTCAATTGCAAACACCACTGTAGTTTAAATATATTTTACATTCCATATAATAAATTGTAATACATCGGTTTTATTTCATGTGCTAGACTAAAAAACAAAACAAAAATGGCAACAATAGAAAGTTTGACCACGATTTGTATATTCTGTCTTTAAAAAGAATTTACATAAAAGAACAACTGCTGCTAGTAATAATAACCTTGATTTGAAATAAAATCTTATTAAAATATTAATCATGTTTTGTACTCATAAAAATAAATGTATGTTTTTGTATATAAATATATATTTTTTATTGGATATGAGGTATTAATAACATATAAACATGTAGGGCCTACACTAACATGTAAACAAGATCAAACTGGTACAGTACAATATACAAAAAAGCGCAGAACTCGAGAGAATAACAAAACATAATGATACAAAACATACAAAAAATAAAGGATACTAAACATAACCAAAAGCACTATGAAAATATATTTAATATTTAAATTATACCTCGAGTATTTGTTCATTAAGGTCACTGGTACATGTATATTGATATACATCCGATTAAAACAAAAGGCTTCTTTACGTCATCTTAGATGCATATAAGGAAATATGAATATAATCAGGCCTGTAGGAACTACATTTGAAATGTGTGTGTGGAGAACACGGGTTCTGTGTCTCCCACCCCCTCCATCTGGTTCGTACAGGCCTGATGATTAGTAGTATAATGTAGATACTGTCATCACAAAGTGGTATGTTAAAAGAGTTGTTCAGGAAAAAGACAATTTCAAATTAAATTTTTGCACTTGACATTTGCTGTAATAAATCCATTTTTGAACATTATGTACACTTTTCAAACAAGTATTATAAGTATTAAAAGATCTGTTTTTAAAAACTACATTTGTAAATAAAGAATGGTACAAGCAACAATT